>NW_027523198.1:0-35945 GCF_052094955.1 Ictidomys tridecemlineatus
GCAGAAGGATCGTTGCAGAGAGCAGAGGTTAAAGACTGGGGTGCAGAAGGCCTGTTACAGAGATCAGAGTTTGGAGACTGGGTTGCAGAAGACCTGTTACAGAGAGCAGATGTTGGAGACTTGGGTGCAGAGAGATTGTTACAGATAGCACAGTTCGGAGACTGGGGTTTAGAAGGATTGTTGCAGAGAGCAGAAGTTTCAGACTGAGGCTTAGAAGGACTGTTACAGAGAGCAGACTTTGGAAATTGGGGTGCAGAAGGACCGTTATAGAGAGAAGAGGTTGGAGACTGCCATACAGAAGGAGTGTTACAGAAAGCAGAGTTTGAGACTGGGGTGCAGAAGGACCGTTGCAGAGAGCAGATGTGGGAGACTGAAATGCAGAAGGATCGTTTCAGAGAGCAGAGGTTGGAGACTGAGGTGAAGAAGGATTGCTACAGAGACCAGAGTTTGGAGACCGGGGTGTAGTAGGATAGTTTCAGAGAGCACAGGATGGAGAATGGGTGCAGTAGAAAGAATGCAGAGAGCAGAGGTTGGAGACTGGGGTGCACAAGGACTGTAGCAGAGAGCAGAGGTTGGAGACCGGTGTGTAGAAGGACTGTTACAGAGAGCAGACGTTGGACACTTGGATGCAGAAATATCGTTGCAGAGAACAGATGTTGGATACTGGGGTATAATAAGACGTTTGCAGAGAGCAGAGGTTGGGGATTTGGGTGCAGATGGACTGTTGCAGAAAGCAGAGGTTGGAGACTGAGGTGCAGAAGGACTATTACAGAGAGCAGAGGTTTTAGACTGGGGTGCACAAAAACTGATATGGAAAGTAGATTTTGGAGACTGGGGTGCAAAAGGACTGTTACAGAGAGTAGAGTTTTTAGCCTGGGGTGCAGAAGGACAGCTGCAGAGAACAGAGGTTGGATACTGGGGTGCACAAGGGCAGTTGCAGAGAGATGAGGTTGGAGACTGAAGTGCAGAATGACTGTTACAGACAGCAAAGTTTGGAGAACGTTGTGAAGAAGGATCTTACAGAGAGCAGACATTGGAGACTGGGATGCAGAAGGATCGTTGCAGAGAGCAGAGGTTGGAGACTGGGGTGTAGAACAACTTTTGCATAGAGCACAAGTTGGAGACTGGGGTGAAGAAGGCCTGTTACAGAGAACAGAGTTTGGAGACTGGGTTGCAGAAAACCTATTACAGAGAGCAGAATTTGGAGACTGGGGTGCAGAAGAAAGGTTGAAGAGAGCAGAGGTTGGAGACTCGGGTGCAGAAGGACTGTAGCGGAGAACAGATGTTGGAGACTGGGATTCAGAAAGATCATTGCAGAGAGCAGATATTGGATACTGGCATATAATAAGACGTTTGCAGACAGCAGAGGTTGGAGACTGGGGTACAGAAGGACTGTTACAGAGAGCAGAAGTTTTAGACTGGGGTGAACAATAACTGATACGGAAAGTAGAGTTTGGAGACTGGGGTGCAGAAGAACTGTTACAGAGAGCAGAGTTTGTTGCCTGGAGTGCAGAAGAAAAGCTGCAGAGAACAGAGGTTGGATACTGGGGTGCACAAGTGCCATTGCAGAGAGATGAGGTTGAAGACTGAGGTGCAGAATGACTGTTACAGAGAGCAAAGTTTGGAGAACGGGGTGCAGAAGGATCTTAAAGAGAGCAGACATTGGAGACTGGGATGAAGAAAGATCGTTGCAGAGAGCAGAGTTTGGAGACTGGGGTGTAGAAGGACTTTTGCAGAGAGCAGAGGTTGGAGACTGGGGTGCAAAAGGCCTGTTACAGAGAGCAGAGTTTGGAGACTGTGTTGCAGAAAACCTGTTACAGAGAGCAGATTTTGGAGACTTGGGTGTAGAAGGATTATTACAAATAGCAGAGTTTGGAGACTGTTGTTTAGAAGGATTGTTGCAGAGAGCAGAAGTTTCAGACTGAGGCTTAGAATGACTATTACAGAGAGCAGAGGTTGGAAATTGGGGTGTAGAACGACCGTTATAGAGAGAAGAGGTTGGAGACTGCCGTACAGAAGGACTGTTACAGAGCAGAGTTTGTAAACTGGGCTGCAGAAGGACCTTTGTAGAGAGCAGATTTGGGAGACTGGGGTGAAGAAGAACTGTTACACAGAGAAGAGATTGGAGCCTGGGGTGCAGAAGGACAATTACAGAGAGCAAAAAATGGACACTGAGGTGCAGAAGGACTTTTACAGAGAGCAGAAGTTGGAGACTGAGGTGTAGAAAGATCGTTGCAGAGAGAAGAGTTTGGAAACTGGGGTGCAGAAGAACTGTTACAGAAAGCAGACGTTCGCAATTGAGGAAAAGAAGGACTGTTACGAACAGAAGAGGTTGGAGACTGGGATACAAAAGGACTTTTATAGAGAGCAGAGTTTGGAGACTGGGTAGAAGAAGGATCGTTGCAGAGAGGAGATGTTGGAGACTGGGGTGCAGAAGTTCTGTTACAGAGAGCACAGGTTGGAGACTGGGGTGTAGAAAAAATGTTGCAGACAGCAGAGTTCAGAGACTTGGGTGCATAAGAACTATTGCAGAGAGCAGAGTTTGGAGACTGTGGTGCAGAATGACTGATACAGAGATAAGAGGTTGAAGACTGGGGTGCAGAAGGATCGTTGCAGAGAGCAGAGGTTGGAAACTAAGGTGCAGAAGGATCGTTACACAGAGCAGATTTTGGTTACTGGACTGTAAAAGGACTTCTGCAGAGAACAGAGGTTGGAGACTGAGGTGTAAAAGGACTGATACAGAGAGCAGATGTTGGAGACTCGGGTGCAGAAGTACTTTAGCAGAGAGCAGAGTTTGGAGACTGGGGTGCAGAAGGACTGTTGCAGAGAGCGGAGGTTGGAGAGTGAGGTGCAGAAGGATTGTTACAGAGAGCAGAGGTTGGAGACTGGGGTGCAGAATGACTGTTGCAGAGAGCAGAGGTTTGAGACTGAGGTTAAGAAGAATCGTTGAAGCGAGAAGTGGTTGGAGACTGGGGTGCAGAAGGCCTGTTACAGAGAGCAGAGTTTGGAGACTGGGGTGCAGAAGGACTGCTAAAGATAGCACAATTTCGAGACTGGGTTGCACAAGGATCTTACAGAGAGCATTTTGTAGACTGAGGTTCAGAAGGACTGTTACAGAGAGCAAAGATTGGAAACCGGGTGCAGAATGATTTTTGCAGAGAGCCAAGTTTTCAGACTGAGGTGCAGAATAACTGTTTCAGAGAGCAGATGTTGGATCCTGGGGTAGAGAAGGACTGTTACAGAGAGCAGAGTTTGGAGACTGGGATGCAGAAGGATCGTTGCAGAGAGCAGATGTTTGAGACTGGTGTGTAGAAGGACTTTTGCAAAGAGCAGAGGTTTGAGACTGAGGTGCAGAAAAACTGTTACGGAGAGCAGAGTTTTGAGACTGAGGTGCAGAAGAACTGTTACAGAGAGCAGAGGTTTCAGACTGGGGTGCAGAATAACTGATACGGAAAGTAGAGTTAGGAGACTGGGGTGCAGAAGGATTGTTACAGAGAGCAGAGTTAGTAGCTTGGGGTGCAGAAGGACTGCTGCAGAGAACAGAGGTTGGATACTGAGGTGCAGAAGGGCCTTTGCAGAGAGATGAGGTTGGAGACTGAGGTGCAGAATGACTGTTACACCAAGCAAAGTTTGGAGAACGGGGTGCAGAAGGATCTTAAAGAGAGCAGACTTTGGAGACTGGGATGCAGAAGGATCGTTGCAGAGAGCAGAGGTTGGAGACTGGGGTGTAGAAGGACTTTAGCAGAGAGCAGAGGTTTGAGACTGGGGTGCAGAAGGCCTGTTACAGAGAGCAGACTTTGGAAACTGAGTTGCAGAAGACCTGTTACAGAGAAAAGATGTTTGAGACTGGGAAGCAGAAGGATTGTTACAGATAGCACAGTTTGGAGACTGGGGTTTAGAAAGATTGTTGCATAGAGCAGGGGTTTCAGACTGTGGTTTAGAAAGACTGTTGCAGAGAGCAGAGTTTGGAGTTTGAGGTGCAGAAGGACTGTTTCAGAAAAGAGAGGTTGGAATTTGGCGTACAGAAGTACCTTTATAGAGAGAAGTTGGAGACTGCGGTACAGAAGGACTGTTACAGAGAGCAGACGTTGGAGACAGAGGTGCAATAGGATTTTTACAGAGAGCAGAGATTTGAGACTGGGGTGATGAAGGACCATTAGAGAGAGCAAAGATTGGAGACTGAGGTGCAGAAGATCTTTTACAGAGAGCAGAGGTTGGAGACTGAGGTGCAGAACGATCGTTGTAGAGAGAAGAGTTTGGAGACTGGGGTGCCAAAGGACTGTTACAGAAAGCAGAGGTTGGAAATTGGGAAGCAGATGGACCGTTACAAAGAGAAGAGGTTGGAGAATGCGATACAAAACGACTTTTACAGAGAGCAGAGTTTGGAGACAGGATAGAAGAAGGATCGTGGCAGAGAGCAGATGTTGGAGACTGGGGTGCAGAAGGACTGTCACAGAGAGCACAGGTTGGAGACTGGGGTGCAGAAGAAATGTTGCAGAGAGCAGAGTTTGGAGACCTGGGTGCAGAAGGACTGATACAGAGAGAAGAGGTAAGAAACTGGGGTGCAGAAGGACCGTTACAGATTTCAGAGTTTGGAAACTGAGGTGCAGAAGGACTTTTTCAGAGAGGAAAGGTTGGAGACAGGGGTGTGAAAGGATTCTTACAGAGAGCAGAGGATGGAGACTGGGGTACAGAAGGATCGTTGCAGAGAGCAGAGGTTTCAGACTGAGGTGCAGATGGACTGTTACAGAGAGCATAATTTGAAGTCTGAGGTGCAGAAGCACTATTATAGAAAGAAGAGGTTGGCAACTGGGGTGCAGAAAGACCGTTACAGAGAGGAGAGGTTGGAGACTGCGGTACAGAAGGACTGTTACAGAGAGCAGATTTTGAAGACTGGGGTGCAGAAGGACCATTGCAGAGAGAAGAGATTGGAGCCTGGCGAGAAGAAGGATGATTGTAGAGAGAAGATGTTGGAGACTGGGATGCAGAAGGACTGTTACAGAGAGCAGAGGTTGAAGACTGAGGTGCATAAGGATTGTTACAGAGAGCAGAGATTGGAGACTGAAGTGCAGAAGGACTTTTACAGAGAGCAGAGGTTGGAGACTGGGGTGCAGAAGGATTCTTACAGAGAGCAGAGGATGGAGACTGGGTTGCATAAGGAGTGTTATAGAGAGCAGAGTTAGGATATTCTGGTTCAGAAGAACTGTTAAAGAGAGCAGAGTTTTGATACTGGGGTTCAGAAGGATTGTTACAGAATGCAGAGGTTTGATTCGTGTGCAGCAGGACTGTAAAAAAGAGTAGAGCTTGGAAACTGTGGTGCAGAAGAACTTGTACAGAGAGCAGAGGTTGAAGACTGCAGTGCAGAAGGCGTGTTACAGAGAGCATTGTTTGGAGACTGAGGTGCAGAAGGATCATTACAGAGAGCAGAGGTTGGATACTGAGGTGCAGAAGGACTGTTACAGAGACCAGATGTTTGAAATTTAGTTGCAGAAAGATTTTTACAGAGAGCAGAGGTTAGAAACTGAAGTGCAGAAGGACTGTTACAGAGAGCAGAGTTTGAAAACTGGGGTGCAGAAGTATCGTTTCCGAGAGCAGAGGTTGGAGAATGAGGTGCATAAGGATCTTACAGAGAGCAGAGGTTGGATACTGGGGTGCAGAAGAACTGTTACAGAGAGCAGAGGTTGGATTCTGGGTGGCAGAACGACTGATACACAAAGCAGAGTTTGGAGACTGGGGTGCGGAAGGACCGTTACAGAGAGCAGAGTTTGGAGACTGAGGTATAGAAGAACTGTTACAGAGAGCAGAGGTTGGAGACTGGGGCGCAGAAGGACTATTGCAGAGAACAGAGGTTGGAGACTGAGGTGCAGAAGAACCGTTGCAGAGATCAGAGTTTTGAGACTGAGGTGCAGAAGGTTTGTTACAGAGAGCAGAGTTTGGATACTGGGGTGCAGAAGGACTGTTACAGAGAGCAGAGTTTGGAGACTGGTGTGCAGAAGGATATTATAGAGAGCAGAGTTTTGAGACTGATGTGTAGAAGGACTGTTACAGAGAGCAGAGGTTGGAGACTGGGGTGCAGAATGATTGTTGCAGAGAGCAGAGTTTTCAGACTGAGGTGCAGAAGGAGTGTTGCAGAGAGCAGATGTTCGTGACTGGGGTGCAGAAAAGTGTTTCAGAGAGCAGAACTTGGAGACTGGGGTGGAGAAGGATTGTTGCAGGGAGCAGAGGTTGTAGACTGGGGTGCAGAAGGACTGTTATAGAGAGCAGAGGTTTTAGACTGGGATGCAGAAGGCCTGGTACAGAGAGCAGAGTTTGGAGACTTGGTTGCAGAATGATTGTTGAAGAGAGCAGAGTTTTCAGACTTAGGTGCAGAAGGACTGTTAAAGAGAGCAGATGTTCGAGAGTGGTGTGCAGAATGACTCTTTCAGAAAGCGGAACTTGGAGGCTGGGATGCAGAAGGATTCGTTCAGGGAGCAGAGGTTGGAGACTGGGGTGCAGAAGGCCTGTTACAGATATCACAGTTTGGAGACTGGTGTGCAGAAGGATATTATAGAGAGCAGAGTTTGGAGACTAAGGTGCAGAAGGACTGTTAAAGAGAGCAGAGGTTGGAGACTGGGTTGCAGAATGATTGTTGCAGAGAGCAGAATTTTCAGACTTAGGTGCAGAAGGACTGTTGCAGAGAGCAGATGTATTATAGTGGGGTGCGGAAGGACCCTTTCAGAGAGAAGAACTTGGAGAATGGGGTGCAGAAGTTTTTTTGCAGGGAGCAGAGGTTGGAGACTGGGGTGAAGAATGATTGTTTCAGAGAGCAGAGTTTTCAGACTGAGGTGCAGAAGGACTGTTGCAGAGAGCAGATGTTCGAGACTGCGGTGCAGATGGTCTCTTTCAGAGAGGATAACTTGGAGACTGGGGTGCAGAAGAATTCTTGCAGGAGGAAGAGGTTAAAGACTGGGGTGCAGAAGGCCTGTTACAGATATCACAGTTTGGAGACTGTGGTGCAGTAGGATATTATAGAGAGAAGAGTTTGGAGACTGAGGTGTAGAAGGACTGTTGCAGAGAGCAGAGGTTGGAGACTAGGGTTCAGAATGATTGTTTCAGATAGCAGAGTTTTCAGACTGAGGTGCAGAAGGAGTGTTGCAGAGAGCACATGTTCACGACTGGGGTACAGAAAGAGTGTTTCAGAGAGCAGAACTTGGAGACTGGGTTGGAGAAGGATTGTTGCAGGGAGCAGAGGTTGGAGACTGAGGTGCAGAAGGACGGTTATAGAGAGCAGAGGTTTTAGACTGGGGTGCAGAAGGCCTGGTACAGAGAACAGGTCTTTGACACTGTTGTGCAGAATGATTGCTGATAGCTGGTGAGTCTCCTTCTGGACACTTTCTTTTCCGCACAGTCCATCAGGCCCTCTCTCCTAACGCTGCTCTCTTTTGGCTTTATTAGCACCTGTGACTTTCACAGTCACTCTAAGCCATGACTCCCAGGAATATCTCCTGGGAACCTGTCCCGCTGCCTCCTGGAATCTCTTTGGGGAGACCTTGCAGGTACCCAGACTCGAGGTCCAACCTCCTTTCCTCCTTTCCTCTTCCCAGACACACTCCTTCTCATTCTTTTTATGTTTTAATGAGTGATCCCACTGACACTCAGCTACCCCACAGACCAGGTCCCCTCTTGTGTCCTCGTCACCAGGACTTTAAAGTGCTCCACCAAGGGCTCCTCTTCAGAGCTTTTTCCCCAAGCTACAAATGTCACATCTTCAGTTACCAGATATTACCTTTTAATCTTGTTTTGGCACCCGATTACTCTCCCAGACTACATGAAGGAATTCTAACCAAAGCACATGGACTGTAGGTACTATTATGGCTTAGAAATAAGGTATCCCCCCACCAAAAGCTCAGGGTCAGCCACAGTAGCAGTGTACAGAGGTGAAATTATTAGACTGTGAGACTTTTGACCTAATCTGTGGATTCATCCATTTTGTGGGTTAATTATCTGAAAGGCCCACTGTACTGAGAGGAGTGTGGGCAGGTGGAGTGTGGCCGGGGACATGCCCTGGGGAATCACATCTTGTCCCCTGCGAACTGTCTCCTCCTGTCCCCTCCCCCCCCCAACTTTCTGGCTGCCATGAGCTAGGGACGCTTCCCCCCTTATTTCCTTCCACCTCCGTGTCCCACCTTATCTAAGGCCAGCAGCAATGGGTCAGATGGCCCCAGACCAAACCTCCAAGCCAGGAGGCCAGAGTGCATCTCCCCCTCCGGGTTGTTCTGGTCAGGCCTGTGGTAACTGTGGCAACCGTGGACTGACCCAGGGAGTAGGTGTTATGAGTGGATTGGACCCACAAACGTTTCCTAAATCCAAAGATTCTGTCATTTTCATAGCTCAAGCCATTTTCTTCTGGATAGCCTGTTTCCACCCTGCCCTCACCTAGAATGCAGTCTACTAGTGATTATTGAGATTCTCCAGCCATCCTGGTCCTGCCCATTTGCCCACCACAGCTAGCTCTTAGGAAGCCAGACCCATGGACCTCCTGCTGCCCACTGAGAAGAGAAGAGAGATTTTCTGAGGACCCTGTTAGAAGTCCACTCTTATTTATTTTGAAGACCACACTCAGAGGGCATGTTTCAAGCAGTCCTTCACAATGGTCTTTGAGAAATCAGACTCAAAATGATTTTTGTGATTCTCTCCCAGGCTCCAATAACCACCACTCTACTCCCTACTTCTCTGAGATCAACTTTTTAGCTTCCACTAAGAAGTGAAAAACTGCTATTTCTCTTTATGTGTCTGGCTTATTTCACTTAATATAATGTCTCCCATGAGCTAGTTTTAAATAGAAACTGCACAACAAATTCTTTTATATCAGATTTAAATTTTATTCTGAAGAGATAATTCGAAATGGTCACATATGTTAATGTAGGAAAATGTTCATTAAAATATTTATATGACTGGAGATTATCTGAATTTTTAGCCAAAGGGGAGAGATTAAGTTTATGTAAGAGAGATGTAAGCTTATTGATCATCTCAATAGATGCAGTAAAAGCATTTAACAAAATATAGCACCCCTACCTGTCAAAACAGTAGAAACCCTAGTGACAGAAGAAACTTTGTAAAAGCATTGTAAAGGCTATCTATGCTAAACCCAAGGCAGCATCATTCTAAGTGGAGAAAGGTTGAAAGCATTCACTCTAAAAACTGGAAGAAGACATGGTGCCCCCTATTTCACCACTTCTATTCAATTTCATCCTTGAAATTGCCAGAGCCATTGGACAAAAGAAAGAAATTAAAGGTATACAAATAGGTCAAGAAGAATTCAAATCTCACTCTTTGCTGATAGGATCATGTCATCTTCTTAATTTTTTATTAGAGCATAATAGTTATACATAGAAGTTGGGTTGATTTGGAAAAGATCCTAATTGCATGGAATCTGATTTAGTCCATTCAATCCACACCCCACATCTCCCTCCCCTTCCTGCCCCCATTCTCCTTTCTCTACTGATCTTTCTTTGGGTCATTTATCTGTTATTTTATGACTGGTGCTTTCTACATATACATACAGGTGCAGTCCCCTGTGGTAGACTTCCATGTGCACATAACATGATCTGCGTAAAACCTTTCACATTTCCTCCCTTTCCAAACCTCTCCACCCTCTCATTCTCCTTCTACTCCACTTATCTTCCCAGTATACTTAAGATAGCCAGTCCAACCCCACTTCATCAACTTCTTTCCTCTATTTTGCTCTGGCCCTGATAATTTCAGAATTGTACAGGAATAGTTAACTTCTGCCTTTCTGAACACAGAGATCAAGATTGATATAAAATGAGAAAAACTCTACATTGCAAAACACTGAAGGCAACACCGAGTGCTTCTGCAGATGATGACTCTGCTTTGTAAATTTTTTTCTTAACATTTGCAATGAAAATGAACTTCTCCAAAAATCCTAGGTTTACATAAAAGGACAACAGGAGACAGAGATTACTGAGACAGTGAAAAATGACTTCACACTATGATGAGGTCGAATGGCTTTCTGTTGGCTTCTAGCAATTCTCTGGTTACTCCCACCCACCATCACCCCTGCAAATTAGTGCGGCTCCATGGGTCTGATTTCCTGAGACCAGTCCCAAAGGTTATCAGTCTCCAGGCTGCTTTTCATTCGATATTATTTGCCATGTTGCTGCAGATTAACAGGCCTGTTTGTGGTGCTCTCAGTCCATTTTCATCATGGTCTCTTTTTCTCTGTTTTGTAGCTATGACAACATTGGAAATGAGCAATCAATCATTTGTCACTGAATTCATCTTCTTGAAATTTTCCAAGCACTTAAACCTACAGGGCTGGTTCTTCATGCTTTTTCTGGTAATTTACTTGACCACTCTCCTGGGGAACATGCTCATAATAGTGACCACCAGGGTCAGTCCTGCCCTCCACACTCCAATGTACTTTTTCCTCAGCAATTTGAGCTTCTTGGACGTCTGCTACACATCCACCACCATCCCAGTACTGCTGGTGAACTTTTTCTGGGAGAAGAAGGCCATTTCTTATGAGGGCTTTCTTTCCCAGATCTTCTTCTTGGTGACAAGTGCTGGCACAGAAGGCTTCTTACTGGCTGTGTGGCCCGTATGACTGCTGTGTGGCCACCTGCCATCCTCCTCAATACCCAGTCATCATGAGTGTGAAGGTCTGTGTTGTCCTGGTGACTGGATCCTGGCTGTGTGGGCTGGTGAATATAATCACGCACATGGTGGTGGCCATCACACTCACTCTGTGTGGGCCCCACCAGATCAGCCACTTTCTCTGTGACACCCCATTGCTCCTTAAGCTCTCCTGCTCAGACACCTCTGTCAACGAGTCTGCGCTCCACGTTGTCAGTGCCACCATGGGCCTGAGCCCCTGCCTCTTCACTGCAGGCTCCTACGCACTCATCATGGAGGCCATCCTGGAAATTCCCTCTGCCCAGGGCAGGAGGAAGGCCTTCTCCACCTGTGCATCCTCCCTCACTGTCGTGGCTGTCTTCTATGGAACAGCCAACTTCCACTATGACAGGCCCAGAGAAGGCTGGACACGCACAATCTGGTCTCTGTGCTCTTCTGTGTGGTGACCCCCATGTTGAAGCCCATCATTCACAGCCTAAAAAGCAATGAAGTCCATTGTGCTCTGAGGAAGCTGGCTGGGAGACAGACTGTATAGTGTAATTAGAACTAGATGATGGTTTCATTTTAGGAAATGTCTTAGTTGTAGAAATATGTGAACTCTTCAGCAGCAATTACAAGAGCGCTCTCTTCGTACACAGTGTCTCATGAACACTGTGGTGCCCCTCCAACCAGGGGAAGCACACTGTGCTAAGTATGTGACACATTGTGACCTCACCTGGGTTCTCTAATCCACAGGTATTTCAGAATATTTTTATTACTTTTCTCTCCAAAAAAAGCCTATACCCAAAGCAGTCAATCTCCTTTTCTCCAATATTGGAGCTCTAGCCAACACTAGTGAATGTGAAGTGCTATGTGCAATGTGATTTGACTTGCATTTTCCTAATGGATCTTGATTCTAAGTTTTAAATAAACACCATTTCTGTGTTTCTCCTTCACATGTGGAAAGACCCATGTATACACTCGAGTTTCTGTAGATATTTTTAATGAAGTAATACCATATACGCCTTTTGGATCTGACTCCTTTCACTTAGGATGTTTGCAATTTTCAGTTATATTGTAGCTTGTATTAGTATTTTAGTTTATTCCTCCTTATTGTGACTGATTTCCATCTTATGAAAATGCCACATTTTTTTGTTCATTTCTCACTGTATAGTAATTTTTACTTTGTGTCTGTGTGGGTGTCGTAATGCAGATTGAACCCAGAGCCTCCTGCACACTAAAAAATGTTCTACCACTAAGCCAAAGCCCAACCCTTTGAAAAATTTTGTTTTGAGACAGGGTCTGGCAAATTTGCCCAGGTTGTCCCTGAATTTGTGATCCTCCTGCCTCAGCTTCTTGAGTAGCTAGATTACAGACCTGCCTGGTCATTTTCACTTTTTGACTAATATGAATAAGATTCGTATATATAATATGAACATTATATATAATATGAACATTATATGAACATTCATGTACAAATCATTGGTGGAAAACTTTTTTATTTATCTTGAGTTTGTAAGTAGAAGTGGAAGAGTTGGATCATTAACTCTATATTTAACTTTCTGAAAAAGTTCCAGATCATTTTCAGACCAGTGGAACCAGCTTACCTTATTATTAAGAGTGGTGAATAAAGCTTCTGATTTCCTCACTCCCTTAACAACACATCATTATCATTCCTTTTATTGTGATGATCCTGGAATGTGTGAAGTGCTTCCTCAAATGTGCTTTAGCTTTGCCTTTCCCTGATGGCTAATCATTCTAAGATCTTTTAGGAGTACTGTTAATGTGTCTCTCCTAAGCATGAGGAAAACCTCATTGTATTATGGGAAATTTAAAATTTTAGAGACTTACCTCTTTATCTAATACTTTTATTTTTATTTTTGTGCAGTAAAATACTATAAGACTTTCAAGCTTGTTGTCTTTTCTCCATCTGTGCCCGAAAGAGCTGTTTGATGACTCTTTTTTTCCGCTACTTTTAAACTCCATAGCAAAAAATTTCTTCACCAGGTGATGAGCATCAGCAGGATCATAAAATTAACGGGCACAAAGTCATACAGGGTTTGGTACGAGATCATCCCTTAGTAGGAGTGGATCAGCTGAAGATAGTGGGGATGCTTTTAATATTGTGGCTTCTGATATCTGTCCATCTGGCAAAGTATGTAACATGAAGGAAAAACTTCATATGCCGTGTGAAATCCATCCCAATAAGTGTACACCCACCCTGACCCCTTTTCTCCCTAGCGGGAAGGGAAGGCAGTCTTGAGGTTTCAGCCATCCACAACTTCTTAGCAGAAATCTCACTCTGAACGTTGCTCACCCACATCCCAGAAGAGAGAGGACGCTGATCTTCTCGCTGCATGCTGGGAACAGGTGATTGCCAAGACATTAATGAATCCAACAGCAAATTAAGTGCTCTCCATTGTTGCAGTTGAACTCAAGCCATTGCCCTTGAGTTGTGTTTGCACAACTGAGGAGTCCCAGAGCAGCAGCAGAGAAAATTCTCGATGCATATTCCCAACAGGTCGGCCCCAGACCTCTATAAATGTCCATCACAGGAAAATGAATTGTGAGAGATCAGAGGATTTTGACTCTTTCATGAGGCCACAGATATGCGACAGGCAACTTTCATAATAACAGGTCCATTTTGTGGTGAATGGAGACAAACAGCCAGTTATACCAAGAGCTTTTTTTGCAGCCCAGGTGCTAATATGGAGAGCAGCAAGGGCCACACCAAAACCAGAAATCTACACCTCTCTGAGAGTTGCTGGTAAGTAGTTTACTTATCATCACAATTTTCAAAAACACTATCCCAGAATCAGGATACACCTACATCTTAAAAACATATTACAGAATATTGTACATATTTTCATTACCATTTTGATGGCATTTATGTAATGACCTATCACAGCACCTTTTCTATGTGTTTCTAAGTTTCCACAATACTACTTGTATCGCCAGAGTAGAAATAACTTCAGAGGTTATCACAAAACCTGAAAGATTTAGCATGATGCCTCCAGTACTGGAAGAAAACCCAAAACATAACCAGAAACCCTGGGATGCCTAAATTCCTTAAGTGAGATTATGTGTGTTGAAAATTACTTATGGTAAACAATAGATAATGCTAAGTGTTAATCCTCTGCTTTTGATGAGCAGGACAAAAAGGAATAATTTTTAGGGAAAAAGTATAGAGACACATTCCCATTATGATACAATATAGCATAACAATAGACCTACCAAAATACCTGTTTAAATAAAAATTAGTATTGTATAAGAAGTTATGTTTAGAAACATATTCATTCACTAACTAGGGGTTTTCATCTTTATCTTACAACACATGGAGGCTTGGGGGGGGTAGTTGCAAGCAATTTATTAACTGTAATAAATTCCTGAAGCTTGTGAGTAATCTACTTCATACACAACCCCCCTCCTTTAGAAATATCATATGTTGGGGTCACTCATAAGTGACTTCATTCTCAGTCACCTGACTTTGAGATGACTGATTGGGAAAGAAAAATGCAGAGCTGCTTGTTCTGTGGGAATTGAGCCGATGGTCTCCATAAGGGATATGTTTAGAAGACAGGAGACACTGAGTTCCTCAGAAGCCGCTGGGCTATGCTGCCTCACTTATGCCCAAAGAGGCTTTATTTTTCTCAGCAAGATATCTGCACCAGAACCACTAAACAGAAATGTCCTCTCGCCTCTGTCAAGTCTCTGTTAGATCATTTAGGTCCCACACAGTACCATCTTCAAAGAATCCTTTAAAAACTCTGCTCCATGGATGTACTTGACAGACTTTCTTCATTCTTCAAACATTTACTGAGTGCACGTTTACACAAGGTGTTGCCGTAGTGTTCAGAACACAATTGAGAGGCCCAACTAGGACCTGGAAAAGCGCATATTCAAGATGGAATGAGGGGCTTTGACAAGTATTAAGTGCTCCATTCCCAGAGCTGCCCAAGCAAACACTAAGGGAAAATAATGATAATTTGTAGATTACATAGAATTGTTACCAAGTTTCCTGCACATATTGAGTTCGTCTTCCCATTAGATTGTAAGTTGGTTGAAGGACAGTTTTGGAGACCAGCTCCAACAGGGGGTCTCAGGAGATGAACGGATAGTGAGGAGTCGCTGAAAGAGGAGGTGGAGAAACAACACAGACACCAAAGTGAAGGTGTTGTTCCCAATCTTTACTTGTGAAGTTGATCATATATACTTTTCATTTTGGCAGGCTTATAGTACTTTGTGGTTACAAAACAGGAATCATTATTCAAACAAAACAAAATATTACGTAGCTACAATTAGAATAGAAGAATGTATCTTGGCTTATGCATAGGCAAGCATTTGCACTTTCAGTTCAAGTTTTGCTTTGAGCTGTTTCTGCTTAGTTAACTTTTAATAATAGTTACAAATGTCCCAAACTATTGGCCTATACCTTGACTATTCTTTCTTGACTTACTGACTAGAACAGGTGCCATGGTTATGGCAAGTAGTTGATTTGTTATTACTTGTAATCAAACAAAAGTAAGAGCACAAACCATTATGCATAGGAACAAGAACAAGTTGCACAGTACTAAGCACTAATTTATTTTCTCAACATTAATTTTCCTTCTCTAGATTTTAATTTGATTTCTCAAAAACTTCCTCGACAGGAATACAGGGAGTTTTTCTTTAGACATTAACAATTTACACTCCACAGCTAAATCATTGCATTTACAGAAAACAGATCTATGCTTTAGAAGAAGTTGCATTAATTGGGAAAGTCATGATTTTTCCTTTATACTTAATGGTCATATGAGAAATCAAAACTATACTTATTAAAGGAATACAGAAACCAATCAGCCAATTCCCAGAAACGTACTGCGCTCCTCCAGAGGATGGACGTCTTACGCCATCCACCTCAGTAGGGCATGGCATTGCCTGAGTCAGGGGAGGGGAGCAGCAGGACAGGGATCAGATCTTATTCTCTTTGGGTTTCTTAGTAGATCTGGCTTAGGACTAAATTAGACCCTCTATATGAACAAAATTGTTTTGAATTGAAACTAACCACTACCAAGAAAAGAAATTTTAAAATCCTAAATGGAAAAGAGAATTTTTTATTTTGAAGAATTTTATAACTAGAAGGCTCTGACATATCGTAAGAGGTAATAATTTGTCTTCCCTTTCTCCTTTATTCTTGAAGAAGCACAGGTGAAATAAAAAGAACTTAAAGAGCTGGCACAGTGGTGCACGCCTGTAACCCAGCAGCTCAGGAGGCTGAGGCAGGAGGATAGTGAGGTCAAAGACAGCCTCAGCAAAAACAAGGCACCAAGAAACTCAGTGAGACCCTGTCTCTAAATAAAATATAAAATAGGGCTGGGGATGTGGCTCAGTGGTCAAGCCCCTGAGTTCAATCTCAGGTATCTGCCCCCTACACCCCGGCCCCAAAAAAACAGAACTGAAAGAGATGTTAAATGCTGAATTGAGTGCTGAATCTCCAAGACAGGAGAAAGGATTTTCCTGATGAATTTGTTAAGATTTTAAAAATACCAGTTAGGGGTAAGGGCATCCGTGCATGTTAGGTGAAAGAGCCCAGCCTTCCCCAAAGTGTGTCTTTGGACCAGCATCACTGGGAACACTTGAAACTTATTGACTGAGGCCAACTGTTCTGCACAATGACCTCTGATCTTTCCCTTGGCTCCAAGCACCCACACCACATGGAAGGATATGAGAACAACTCTGGGCCAGGCCAGATAGCACATAGATTTCACAGTAATAAATTCACATTGCCACAAGCACCTGACATCATTCAGATATTTTTCTGAATAAATTGACCTTGTACTGTGTGTGTGTGTGTGTGTGTGTGTGTGTGTGTGTGTGTTTGTGTGTGTGTGTTTTAAGCAATTTACTGGGCAACATGAAAATTTGATTTAAAAATTTTAATCATTGCTTGTGCTATTGAGATCAAATAGGAATCATTGTTTCCCTGATGTGCATAAGGGTTTTCATGATCACACCATTCTTCGTTGTTTTGGTCATGCCAATTTTTTTTTTTCGTTTTAGGAAATGAATCCCTAAGGTTAGTAAGCAAAACATTTCATTTATTGCCAAAGCAAAAAAAAAAGTTCTTCTTTTAAGACTCTAGACTTATTTATTTTATTTTGTTTATATTTAGATTTTAAAATTAGCAGTATGCAAAACTTCAAAGATTGTATTTTTAAATCCCTGAACATTTACGTTTAGTTTTCCCTTTTACACTTCCACAGACCATGGACCAATTTCCTATAGTAAAATCTGCTGGAACTGCCTTCTATGTGGAATTTTATTTCTTTTTCTGAAAACATCTAGATATCTACCTATAAAAGAGATTGTCATATTGATCTTTTTGATGTGGGGAGTTAAAACAAAGTACACTTCACTGATTTCTAAATGACTTGAAGTTCATCCAGGTAGTTGATAGAGAAAACAGAGAACGTAAGAAATGTCAAGTACATGTAGCTTCCAGCTCCATTTCAAAGTTGATTTATTGTAAATCAATGTTAATAAGGTAACCTCTTGTTTAGGGAAATTATTTAGAGAAAGACATACCTACAACTGAACTAGATAGTGTGGTGTTTTTAGTCATTTCTGGATAAACTTTTACTACAATTTTCGTGAACACCAAGTATCACAAGAATCCCTACTTTCTCTATTTCTTTCTCTACTTTCTCTATTATCCTGGGAGATTTCATATTCACCCTTTGCTGTAACAGTTGCCTTCAAGACAATGACTCCCAAATCCACACCTGCAGTTCTAGGCTGTCTGTGAAAGGCATTTTCACGTGATTATCCCACAGATAACTCACATTCAACATTACTCAAATCAAATCCACCAAAGCCTCCTCTACATCTGCTATTCCTCACATATTCCTGTTTTCTTGAGTGATCCCAACAGCTAGCCAGCCTGCCCAAACTGATTTATTGTCTTTACTGTTACCTCTTCAACTAGGACTTTAAAGTTCTCCATATTCTTCTCCATGAGGGCTTCAGAGATTTTCTCCCACCTTCAACACAGCATGTCTTCAGATACAGACCACTTCATTTTGATCTTGTTTTAGCACTCAGATCACTCTTTTGAACTAAACAGGTGTGTCTAAAACCTGGGGAACAAGGTTTCACAGTTATCGACCCCTGGTCCTTGGACTCACACGCACAATTCCATGAGTGGGTCTATCTGCGTGTTCTAGACCTAGATATCTGAGGATTTTCTAAAACCCAGTCTATCTCCCTCCAGATGTCCCTGTTTTTAGTCTGCACTCACCTGAAAGAGATTTATGGTCCCCTATTGTTGATACTCTGCAATCATTGATGTCCATGTTCATACCCCAGCCTGGCTTCCAGAGACACACCTGGGCTCTCTGGTGGCCCATGACATGGTGGAGGGTGGGACGTTTTCCTAGGTTTCTATTGCCAAGTACCTTGCTTAGAAATCAGGCCTGACACAGCTTCACAGAGCCTAGTCCCGTCCCCATAGGCTGATACCCTGCCACCTCCCCTAAAGTAGCAGGCTCCTCAGAATGACCCAGGGCTTGGCAGAATCCACTGGTACTATCCCACAAGCCCCTTGAAGCCTAGCTGGAGTCTCCATAGAAACAGAGTACATCTCTATGGAAATGGGCTCTCTCCTCCCGCCCCAGTGTGATGCAGCTCTCAGAGAAGCTCAATAGTGAGGTTCTTTCCATTTATAGCAATTAGGATAACCAAGTGTTCTGAGCTTGCTGAGCCTTAGATGGCAGATTCCTGCTATATTCTTTGAGATTTCTGCCATCAATGTTGCCTGAGATGCCAACTTGCCATCCCACCAACTATAAGACAGTGTTCTCAGTCAAGACCAATCTCACAACAAATAACACACACACACACACACACACACACACACACACACACACACACGCACGCACACGCCCATCCATCATGGTGAGCAAGGCTTTGTATCTGTGATACAGACCGAATGCACCCATCAATCACATTCACTACTTCAAACAGATCGTGATCAGGAAACAACTGATGTCACTTGTAAAATGTGATATGTCCAGGACTATCACTGTGGTAAAAAAGAAGTAGAGAAATGCAAAAAATGGGAGAAAATACTTAACCTCTTAGAGACCTAAAAAAATATTTAGATGTGATTCCAACCAATCCTGAGGTAAAAATCATCTTGAAAAAATGCTTTCACTTCTATTTATCAACTTACTTACTTACTTACTTACTTACTTACTGCAGTACTGGGGATTGAACCCAGTGGCACTCTACCATGAAGCTATATCCCGGGCCCTTTCAATTATTTGGGGCAGGGGGCCTTGCAGAGTTTCAAATTTATGATCCTCTTGCCTTAGTCTCCCAAGTACCTGGGATTACAGGCAGGTACCACTCTTCCCCATTAATTACTTATTTTTAATATAAGGCTATTTTTAAAAATTGAACTATAATTTGTACTCAAAGAATGCACAGATCTAAAGTGTACAGGTTTATAATATTTTACATATATATGAACTACCAAAAATCAGGATATAAAACATTTCCATCACTTTAGAAAATTCCTTCATGCTTCAACTGATATCACCCCTGAGCTCCAAAAAAAAAAAGACCACCATTATTACTTGACCATTTTAGCTGTTTTGCTAATTTTTGAACTTTATTTAAAGCGACCATACAGTATATATTTTGTATCTGGCTTTTTTCACCCAGAAATTTTTTTTTAGATTTGTCAATGTTATTAATGTTCCAGTATTTGTGTTTCTAAAGTAACTGAATTATTCCACTGAATGATAAACCGTGATTTGTCTTCTGTCCTTCTGCTGAAGGCATAATATTTGTTTAAGTTATTATGATTTTTTACACAAGAATTTTTGTGAACTGTGCATTAATTTCCTTGGAAATATATAGGAATGGGATTGTTTTGAATAGAATAACTACATATTTAACTAAATTAGAAATTACTAAATATTTTTGAAAAGTAAGTGTATAGACATCAAATTTCACCTTGAGTATCTATCGAAATAGCTAGAAAGCATGTTGTTTTCATCATTATAATAACCAAAAAGAGCAGAAGAAAATGCAAATTAATGACTTTCCTTGACTTTATTAGGGATGAAGATTATAAGGCAAACAACTAACCGAAGTCTGGGGAGAGATGAGCAACCAAAATTATCCAGGCATTTTTTTTAACTATGGGAGAACCCACTACATACATAGGAGTTTATTTATTAAAAAAAGTCAAGTAAAAAATAGTTAATGGATTGCTAAAGACTAAGTATAGACTGGTTTAAGAGCATAAAGACCCAGAGGGCTATAGACATAAAATGTTTGTATTTTTTTCTTTTTCTCCATGGATTCCACCAAATGCTCTCAGGAAGATAGGAAAGTATTCTGAGAAAGTGTCTTTAACAGTATCATTTCTTGGATATGTGAAGAGACAAAGAGCAGCAACAGCAGCCCAAACTACTCCCAGACCCATTTCTTGATTTTTTGCATAGAACAAAAGCTGTAATCTTCATGGGCAAGAGTAACAGAAACTGTTACATTAGGACACTCAAAGGAACTATTTGTAGCTATGGAAAGGAACAGGCCGAAATGTCAAACGTTGGAAGGAATAAGAACTAGGCTCAGCCATATTGCTAGAAAGTGGGTCACTGTGAAGGCCATATCCCTGTGACTGTGTTTACAGTACCTAAGGCAGGGCTTCCTGGAAACATCAGAAATTCCTTCTCTGTTTCCCACTAGTCCACTAACATGCATTGACTGAAAATAACAGTAGAATACAGCTGAGAATTCTTCAAGAAATAGATTATCTCTGGAGAACAGCAAAAATAGAATACACAAAAGCAAGCACGGAACAATATTAACAAACTCAAATCAGCCATGTAGAATAAAGATAACATTACAGTCAATTGAGATCAATCCCAGAATGCAAGGCTGGTTCAATATTAAAAAATTCAATCAACCGAATTTCCATAGTAACAGACTAAATAAAAAAAATATATATCATTTCAATAGATGCAGAGAAAATAAAAAAATTCAATATCTATTAATGATAAAAACTATAACTAAATGAAACTAGGGGCAAAGTCCAGTGGTAGAGTGCATGCTTAGTATGCATAAGGCTCTGAATTCAAAACCCAGCACACATACACTAAAAAAAAAAAAAAAAAAAAAAAAAAAAAAAAAAAAAAAACTACTAGTAAAAAATGGATAGACAATTTCTAACTTGATAAAAGGCATTGAGCAAATGTAATGTGCCAGGCACATAGCTTATATTATCTCAAAACTTTTTTCAGCAGTTTTGAAATAGACATCATTAATATCCTAAGCAAGGAACAAACTGAGGAATAAAGATGAGCTGACTTTTTTACAAACAACATCTAGTAAACAACAGGTGGATTTCAATCCACATCTATCTGGACCAAGAGCCTATTGTTTTACTATAATATTTTTCATTTAAGATTGAAAAAGAAACAGAAATTTTAGTTCAAACAATGGATCACGGATTAGCATGGGTAACATGATAGAAAATCAGTAATTGTATCAATCATTTTTTTTTCAGGAAAAGTAATGTTTGGTTAGGTAAATCTTATAATACAAAAGAATAAAAATACCTAAGTATATATCATTTGTCAAAATTTCTTGTATCTTATAAAACTTAAAAAAATAAAAGTTTCAACTGAAAAAAAATAGATCAATGTATTTAAAAGCAGGTGACTTATAATTTTATTTTTAAGAAATAATCAGAGATGATCACAGATACATATGTATGAAAGCTTTTATTCCAATATTTATGATAGTAAATGGAATGGAAGGTTTCTATGTTCAATAAAAAGGGAGATATTAACTTAATTTCATGTTAGGAAATTAAGATTACAAGGCAAACAACTAAATAGAGTACAACAATATTGGGAAATTTTGCTTTGGATATTTTAAAGATAGATAGAGGTAGAAAAAGATGAATGCAAAGAGAGCTTTGATTTTGTGACCTTTTCTATTCTTCTGAATAAATTTCTGCATTTTCTTCATTTTTCCACAATGAAAACTTATTACTTGAAATAACAGACATACAAAAAAGAATTCATCACAGTGAAGCACAGTGTTAGATTCAATGAGACACAGGGGTTGATAGCTGGTTGTGCATTTTGACCAAGTCTCCATTTATTCTTACAAAAGAGCACCAATGCAAAAGTCTGTGAGAAGTTATGCTCTCTCTAAAGTAACACCTATACGTCTCTTTCCGGAGTCCAGGCATCTCTGCATACAATATTATTTGCCATGTTGCTGCAGATTAACAAGCCTGTTTGGGGTGCTCTCAGTCCATTCTCGTCATGGTCTCTTTCTCTGTTTTGTAGCTATGATACCATTGGAAATGAGCAATCAATCATTTGTCACTGAATTCATCTTCTTGGGATTTTCCAACCACTCCAACCTACAGGGCTGGTTCTTTCTGCTCTTTCTGTTCATTTACCTGACCACTCTCCTGGGGAACATGCTCATAATAGTGGCCACCAGGGTCAGTCTTGCTCTCCACACTCCAATGTACTTTTTCCTCAGCAATTTGAGCTTCTTGGTCGTCTGCTACACATCCACCACCCTCCCCATACTGCTGGTGAACTTCTTCTGGAAGAAGAAGGCCATTTCTTATGAGGGCTGCCTTTCCCAGATTTTCTTATTGGTGACAAGTTCTGGCACAAAAGTCGTCTTACTAGCTGTGTGGCCAGTATGACTGCTGTGTGGCCACCTGCCGTCCTCCTCACTACCCAGTCATCATGAGTGAGAAGTTCTGTGTTGGCCTGGTGACTGGGTACTGGCTGTGTTGGCTGGTGAATTTGGTCACACACACGGTGCTGGCCATCACACTCACTCTGTGTGGGCCCCAGAAGTTCAGTCACTTTCTCTGTGACACCCTATTGCTTCTGAAGCTCTTCTGCTCAGACACCTCTGTCAACGAGTCTGCACTCCACGTGGTCAGTGCCACCATGTGTCTGAGCCCCTGCCTCTTCACTGCAGGCTCCTACGCAATCATCATGGTGGCCAACATAGAGATTCCCTCTGCCCAGGGTAGAAGGAAGGCCTTCTCCACCTGTGCGTCCCCCCTCACTGTCGTGGTGGTCTTCTATGGAACAGCCAACTTCCACTATGACAGGCCCAGAGAAGGCTGGGCATTGACACTCTGGTCTCTGTGGTCTTCTGTGTGGTGAGCCCCCTGTTTAGCCCCATCATTCGCAGGCTGAGAAGCAACAAGGTCCAGAGTGCCTTGAGGAAGCTGGCTGGAGGGTGTGCATCCCTTTGCATGATCGAAGTCTAAACCAATCTTCAAACTGGAGTATACAGTCATTTGAAAAAAGATGCCTCCCAGGGACTTTTGGCACGGGGTTAGAGAGTCTGTATCTGGAGCTTCAAATCCAACTCCCTCTTTTAAAATCTCTGAGACTCTTTTCTCTCCTCTCTTTTCAAAAACACACTTTTCCCCCTTTCAGGTTCAAGTGTGTCGGAAACCTTGTGTGGGTGTTCAGCACCATCTCTGTCCTTCCGTGTTCTCCCCACACCAGAGGGACAGAAAGTACGAGAACCTCGTTTCCCACACTCCTCTGCCTGCAGGCCTCCATTTTAGGAGGTTCTGTAAAGATCAGCGAAACACTAGGCAAAATACCAGTGGAATTAGACAAATCTCAGAGCCTTGAACCCTGAAATCTCCATTAACCCTCTTTGCTGTCAGAAGCAACCCCTCCTTCCCTGAGGAGACAAGCTTTCCCTAAATTGAAGACCCTATGGTGATTCTACCTGGGCAGTTGTCTTTTTATTTTTTTAAGAGAGAGTGAAAGAGGAGAGGAGAGGAGAGGAGAGGAAAGGGGAGAGAGAGAGAGAGGGAGAGAGAGAGAGAGAGAGAGAGAGAGAGAGAGAGAGAGAGAGAGAGAGAAAATTTTTAATATTCATTTTCTTGTTCTCAGCGGACACAACATCTTTGTTGGTATGTGGTGCTGAGGATCAAACCCGGGCCGTACGCGTGCCAGGCAAGTGCACTACTTCTTGATCCACATCCCCAGCCCAATTGTCTTTAACATGCTCATCCATTATCCCACATTGTCACCAGACTCTTAATTGGGGTGTGATCCTACAACGCCTCAGGTAAGAGTATAAAATATAGCCCAGGAGAGTATAAGGGTCACACCAAAATAAAAGTTAAATATTTTACTGTATTTTGTTAATAGGAGCCTTAAGAATATATAAGAGAATTTGTTTGAGTCTTCTAGACCAAAGAAGTCAGGACATATTGCTGGATCATCTTGAATGCAGTCACAGGGACGTAATCACCCGAAATGTTAGGGCCAAGGATTTTCCTGAGCCATGGGGAGTGGCTATTAGACTCTCTTTGGTTGATGGACTGAAATCTGGACTCAGTGTTTGCTTAAGTTCAATGACCAATATGATCCTGGAATAATGGAGAGGATGGTGATCAGAAATAAATAAGGTGTTGGATGTCCTCGGCAGCCTAGAAAGACATTAACAGATGGCATCGTTGAAACGGGCTCCCTGATTTCAGTTAGAATAAGGGGACCCTGAAGTAGAAGAGGCCATGTGGTGGAGCAGTGATCAGAACATTTGAATCTGTAAAGATTTTTGACAGTGGTAAATGATCGTTGTATTTATAGATGGGAAAAAATGGGCACCCTTCTAGAATAGTGCCTGTCTAATGTAATGTGAAACTCTTCTTTTCACACTTCATTGGTGCATTGTAGTGGTCCATAATGGTGGGATTTGCTGACACATATTTGAACATGCACACAAAATAACTGTGAACTTTGGCCAGTATCATTCCAATATTTCCCTTTTCCTCACCTCCTCCCCTGGTGCCTTGACTCTACTGATCTTCCTTCAACTTTCATGATGAGACTCCCTTCCCAACTTTCTTTCCTTTTCCCCCTCTAGCTTTAACAGAGGGAAAACATATGGCCCTTAACTTTCTGAGTTGCTTATTTTTCTTAATGTTCTGAACATCCATTCATCTTTCAGCATGACATAATTTCATTCTTCTTTATGGCTGAATGAAATTCCAGTGTGCATATACCAGATGTTCTTTATCCATTCGTCCACTGATGTCACCTCGGCTGGTTCATGGGCATGTATGTGTCATTATAGTATGATGACTTCGATCCGCTGTGATAAATACCAAGCAGAGGTAGAGCTGGGTCGCAGGGTGGTCCATGGCAACTCCTGAGGAGCCTCCATCCCGATTTCTGTTGTGGTTGTGCTGATTTACATGCCCACCAACAGGGTGAGAGTGCTCCTTTCTCTCCAATTCTCTCCTTGTCACACTGGTTTCTGTTTGTATTCTTGGTGGTTGCCTTTGTCACTGAAGTGAGATGAAATCTCAGGGTAGTCTTGACTTGCAAGTATTTTCATATATTTGTTAGCCACTCACATATTTTCTTCTAAGACGTGTCTGTTTAGTTCATTTAGTTTCCCATTTTGTAATTGGGTTATTTGATAATTGGGTTATTTAATAATTGTGGGACTGATGTTAAGTTTTTTGAGTTTTTTATTAATATTCTGAATATTCATCATCTTTTAGAAGAGCACCACATAAAGATTTTCTCCCTTACCGTAGGTTCTCTCTACATATTCTAATTGTCTCCTTTGCTGTGCAGAACCTTCTTAATTTGATGCCATCCTATTAGCTAACTTTTGGTATTATCTCCTGAGCTTTGGCATGCTATTGAGAGTGTCATTGCCTCTGCCTGTACGTTGGAGTATTGACTTTGTTTTTTCCTAGAAACTGCATAATTTATGGTCTAGTGCCTGGGTCTTTAATGCATTTTGAGTTGATTTTTTGCAAAGTGAGCGATAGTTCAGGTCTCATTCTTCGACATTTGGACAGGGGTGTAGAAGGACTGTTTCAGAGAGTAGATGTTAAAGACTGGGGTGCAGAAGAACTATTGCAGAGAGCAGAAGTTGGAGACTGAGGTGCAGAAGGACTGTTACAGAAAGCAGAGTTTGGAGACTGGGGTTCAGAATGACGGTTGCAAAGAGCAGAGGTTGGAGACTTGGGTGAAGAAGGATCGTTGCAGAGAGCAGAGGTTGGAGACTGGTGTGCAGAAGGACTGTTACGGACAGCAGAGTTTGGAGACTTGGTTGTAGAAGGATCTTACACAAAGCAGAGTTTGGAGACTGAGGTGCAGAAGGACTGTAACAGAGAGCAGAGTTTGGTGACTGTGGTGCAGAAGGACTGATACAGAAAGCAGAGGTTGGAGACTAGGGTTCAGAAGGACCATTACAGAGTGCAGAAGTTGGATACTGTGGTACAGAAGGACTGTTACAGAGAGCAGAAATTGGAAATTGGGGAGCAGAAGAACTGTTTCAGAGAACAGAGGTGGGAGACTGGGTTGCAGCAGGACCATTGTAGAAAGCAGAGGTTGGAGACTGGGTTGGAAAAGGAATGTTACAGAGAGCAGAGTTTGGAAACTGGAGTGCAGAAGGACCTTACAGAGAACAAAGGTTGGAGACTGGGGTGCAGAAGGAGTGTTAAGGAGAGGAGACTTTGGAGACTGGGGTGCAGAATAATCGTTGCAGAGAGCAGAGTTTGGAGACTGAGGTGCACAAAAACTGTTACAGAAAGCAGAATTTGAAGAGTGAGGTGCAGAAGGATCGTTGATGACAGCAGAAGTTGGAGACGGAGTTGCAGAAGAATCGTTGCAGAGAGCAGAGGTGGAGACTGGGCTGCAGAAGGATCGTTATAGAGAGAACAGGTTAAAGACTGGGGTGCAGAAGGACTGTTACACAGAGAAGACGTTGAAGATTGGGGTGAAAAATTATGATAGAGAAAGCTGAGGTGGGAGCCTGGGGAGCAGAAGGACCGTTAAAGAGAGCAGAGGTTGGACACTGGCGTGCAGAAGGACTGTTTCAGAGAGCAGAGTTTGGAGACTGGGGTGCAGAATGCCTGCTACAGAGAGCAGAGGTTGGAGACTGGGATGCAGAAGGACTGTTATAGAGAGCAGACTTTTGAGGCTGGGTGGCAGAAGGACTGTTATAGAGAGCAGAGTTTTGAGGCTGGGTTGCAGAAGGATCTTACAGAGAGCAGAGGGTGGTGACTAAGGTGCAGGACGACTGTTACAGAGAGCAGTGTTGGAGACTGAAATGCAGAAGGATCATGCAGAGAATAGAGGTTTTAGCCTGAGGTGATGAAGGACTGCTAAATAGAGCAGAAGATGGAGACTGAGGTGCAGAAGGACGGTTACAGAGAGCAGAGTTTGGTGACTGATTTGTAAAAGGACTGTTACAGAAACAAAGGTTGGAAATTGGGGTGCACAGGGACCGTTACAGAGAGCAGAGGTTGGAGACTGGGGTATACAAAGACTGTAACAGAGAGCAGAGGTTGGAGAATATGGTGCAGAATGAGTGTTACAGAGAGCAGAGTTTGTAGACTGCAGTGCAGAAGGACTGTTACACAGAGCAGAGGATGAAGACTCGGGTTTAGAAGGACTGTTGCAGAGAGCAGAGGTTGGAGACATGAGTGCAGAAGAACTGTTGCAGAGATCAGAATTTGGAGACTGAGGTGCAGAAGGACTATTACAGAGAGCAGAGTTTGGAGACTGGGGTGCAGAAGGACTGTTGCAGATAGCAGAGGTTGGAAACTGGGGTGAAGAAGGACTGTTGCAGGAAGCAGGTATTGGAGACATGGGTGCAGAAGGACTTTTGCAGAGAGTAGAATTTGGAGACTTATTTGCAGAAGACTGTTGCAGATAGCAGAGTTTGGAGACTGGGGTGCAGAAGGACTGATACAGAAAGCAGAGTTTGGAGACATGGGTGCAGAAGGAACGTTGTAGAGAGCAGAGGTTGGAGACTGCAGTACAGAAGCACTGTTACAGAGTGTAGAGGTTAAAGACTGGGGTGAAGAAGGATTGTTGCAGAGAGCAGAGGTTGCAGAGTCAGGTGCATATGAACTGTTACAGAGAGCAGAGTTTGGAGACTGTGGTGAAGAAGCAATGATACAGAAAGCAGAGTTTGGAGACTGGGGTGAAGAAGGATCCTTACAGAGAACAGTGTTTGAAGACTGCGGTACAGAAGAACTGTTGTTGAGAATAAGGTTAAAGACTGGGCTGCAGAGGGACCATTGCAGAGGGCAGAGGTTGGAGAATGGGGTGCAGAAGGAATGTTACAGAGAGCAGAATTTGGAAACTGGGGTACAGAAGGATCTTCAAGAGAGCAGAGTTTGAAGACTGGGGTGTAGAAAGACTTTCTCAGAAAGCAGTTGTTGAAGACTGAGGTTCAGAAGGACTGTTTCAGAGAGCAGAGTTTATTAACAGGGGGTCAGAAGGACTGATACAGAGAGCAGAGATTGGAGACTGAGGTGCAAAAGGAATGTTACAGAGAGCAGAGTTTGGAGACTGGGGTGCAG
This sequence comes from Ictidomys tridecemlineatus, assembly GCF_052094955.1. Classification (NCBI taxonomy): domain Eukaryota; kingdom Metazoa; phylum Chordata; class Mammalia; order Rodentia; family Sciuridae; genus Ictidomys; species Ictidomys tridecemlineatus. Next base: position 28,010 of record NW_027523198.1, read on the forward strand.
AAAGACTGATATCAAAAGCAGAAATGAGATACTGGGGTCCAGAAGGAACGTTACAGAGAGCAGAGGTTGGAGACTGCAGTACAGAAGGACTATTACAGAGAGCAGATGATACAGACTGTGGTGCAGAAGGACTGTTGCAGAGAACAGAAGTTGGAGACTGGGGTGCATAAGGACCATTGCTGAGAGCAGGGGATAAAGACTAATGTGCAGAAGGATTGTTACAGAGAGTATACGTTGGAGACTGGGATGCAGAAGGACTGTTTCAGAGAGTAGAGTTTGGAGACTTAGGTGCAAAAAGATCTTTCAGAGAGCTGAGGTTGGGGACTGGGGTAAAGAAGGACTGTTGCAGAGAGCAGAGTTTGGAAACTGGGGTGCTAAGGACCGTTGCTTAGAGCAGAGGTTAAAGACTGATTTGCAGAAGGATCGTTGCAGAGAGTAGAGGTTGATGACTGGGGTGCAGAAGGACTCTTACAGAGAGAAGAGTTTGGAGACTGGTGTGATGAAGGCCTGTTACAGAGAGCAGAGTTTGGAAACTGAGGTGCAGAAGGACTGTTACAGAGAGCAGATGTTGGAGAGTGGGGTGCAGAAAGACTGTTTAAGAGAGCAGAGGTTGGAGACTGGGGTAGAGAAGGACTGTTGAAGAGAGCAGATGTTGGAGATTAGGGTGCAAAAAGACTGTTGCAAAGAGCAGAGGTTGGAGACTGAGGTGTAGAAGGACTGTTACAGAGTGCAGATGTTTGAGACTGGGGTGCACAAGCATCGTTGCAGAGAGCAGAAGTTGGAGACTGCGGTGCTGAAAGATCATTGCAGAGAGCAGAGGTTAGAGACTGGGGTGGAGAAGCATCGTTACAGAGAGCATAGTTTTGAGACTGGGGTGCAGAAGGACTTTTAAAGAGAGCACAGGTAGGAGACTCGGGTGCAGATGGAATGTTGCAGAGAGTAGAGGGTGGAGACGGGGGTGCAGGAGGACTGTTGCAGAAACAAGAGTTTGGAGACTGAGGTGCAGAAAGACTGTTAAAGAGAGCAGAGGTTGGAGACTGGGGTACAGGAGGACTTATAGAGAAAGTAGATGTTGGAGACTGGTGTGCAGAAGGACGGATAAAGAGAGCAGAAGTTGGAGACTCCGGTAGGGAAGAACTGCTATCAAGAGCAGAGATTAAAGACTGGGGTGCAGAACGACTGTTGAAGAGAACAGAGTTTGGAGACTAGGGTGCAGAAGCACCTTTGCAGAGAGCAGAGGTTGGAGACTGATGTCCAGTATTATTGTTACATAGAGCAGAGTTTGGAGACTGGGTTCCAGCGAAATGTTACAGCGAGTAGAGGTTGGAGACTTGTGTGCAGAAAAATCTTACACAGAGCAGAGGTTGAAGACTGGGGTGCAGAAAGACTATTGCAGAGAGAAGTGGTTGGAGACTGGGGTGCACAAGCATCATTACAGAGAGTAGCTGTTGGAGACTGGGGTGAAGAATGCCTCTTACAGAGAGCAGTGGTTAGAGACTGTGATGCAGAAGGCCTGTTACAGAGAGCAGAGATTGGAGACTGGGGTGCAGAAAGAGTGTTTCAGTGAGCAGAGTTTGCAGACTGGGTTTAAAAGGGTCTTACAGAAAGCAGAGGTCGGAGACTGATGTACAGCAGGACTGTTACAGAGAGCCGAGTTAGGAGACTGGGGTGCAGAAGGATTGTTGCAGAGAGAAGAGTTTTCAGACTGAGGTACAGAAGATCTGTTGCAGAGAGCAGATGTTGGACACTGGGAGCACATGGTCTGTTGCAGCGAGCATAGGTTGAAGACATGGTAAAGATGGATTGTTGCAGAGAGCAGAAGTTGGAGACTGGGGTCCAGAAGGACAGATACAGAGAGCAGAGTTTGGAGACTGGGGTGAAGAAAGCCTGTTACAGAGAGCAGAGCTTTGAGACTGGGGTGCACGAGGACTGTTACAGAGAGCAGAATTTGGAGATTGGGCTGCAGAAGGATCTTAAAGAGAGCAGAGGTTGGAGACTGAGCTGCAGAAGCACTGTTACAAAGAGAAGAGTTTGGAGACTGAGTTGCAGAAGGATCTTAGCAGAGAGCAGATCTTGGAGACTGGAGTGCAGAAGGACTGTTGCAGAGAGCAGAGGTTTTAGACTTGGGTGTAGAAGGACTGTTGCAGTTAGGAGAGGTAGGAGATTGGGATTCAGAAGGACCCAGAGAGAGAGCAGTGGTTGGAGACTGCAGTACAGAAGCACTGTTATAGAGAGCAGAGGTTGGAGACTGGGATGAAAAAGACTGTTGCAGGTAGATGTTGGAGACTATGGTGCAGAAGGACTGATGCAGAGAACAGAGGTTAGAGACTGGGATGCAGAAAGACCGTTGAAGAGAGCAGATTTTGGAGACTGGGGTGCAGAAGTATCTTACAGTGAGCAGAGTTTGGAGTCTGAGATGCAGGAGGAGTGTGATAGAGAGCAGACGTTGGAGACTGGGTGCAGAAGGATAGTTGCAGAGAGCAGAGCTTGGACACTGGGGTGCAGAAGGACTGTTGCAGAGAGCAGAGGTTGGAGATTGAGGTGCAGAAGGACTGTTACTGAGAGCAGATTTTGGAGACTGTGTTCCATGACTGATACAGAAAACAGATATTGGAGACTGGGGTGTAGAATGATTCTTGCAGAAAGCAGAGGTTGGAGACTGGGTTGCAGAAAGACTGTTGCGTAGAGCAGAGGTTGGAGACTGTGGTTCAGAAGGACTGATACAGAAAACAGAGTTTGGAGACTCGGGTGCTGAAGGACCATTACAGAGAAGAGAGGTTGGAGACTGCGGTACAGAAGGACTGTTACAAAGAGCAGAGTTTGGAGACTGCGGTGCAGAAAGACTGTTGCAGAGAACACAGGTTGGAGACTGGGGTGCAGAAGGATCGTGGCAGAGAGCAGAGTTTTCAGACTGAGGTGCAGAAAGACTAATGTAGAGAGCATATGTTGGAGACTGGGGTTCATAATGACTGTGGCAGAGAGAAGAGGTTGGAGACTTGTGTGCATATTGAAGGTTCCACAGAGTAGATGTTGGAGACTGGGGTGCAGAAAGCCTGTTACAAAGAGCAGAGTTTGGAGAAGCGGTGCAGAAGGACTGTTACAGAGAGCAGAGTTTGGAGACTGGTTTGCAAAAGGATCTTACAGAGAGTAGAGTTTGGAGACTGAGATGCAGAATAACTGTTACAGAGAGTTGAGTTTGAAGACTGACCTGCAGAAGGACAATTGCAGAGAGCAGAGGTTGAAGACTGAGGTGCAGAAGGACTGTTAAAAAGAGCAGAGGTTGGAGACTGAGGTGCAGAAGGACTGATACAGAATGCAGAGTTTTGAGACTGGTTTGCAGAAGGACCATTACATAGAGCAGATGTTGGCGACTTAGGTGCCGAAAGAACGTTGAAGATAGCAGAGGTTGGAGACTGGGGTGCAGAAGGATCTTACAGAGAGCAGAGGTTGGAGACTGGGATGCAGAAGGACTGTTGTAGAGAGCAGAAGTTGGAGACTGGGGTGCAGAAGGATTGTTGCAGAGAGCAGTGGTTGGAGACTGGTTGCAAAAGGACTGTTGCAGAGAGCAAGGATAGAGACTGAGGTTCAGAAGGACTCTTACAGAGCGCAGAGGTTGGAGACCGGGGTGCAGGACTGATACGGAAAGCAGAGTTGGAGACTGGGGTGCAGAAGGACCGTTACAGAGAGCAGAGATTGGAGACTGGGGTACAAAAGGACTTTTACAGAGAGCAGAGATTGGAGACTGGGGAGCAGAAGGACTGTTGCAAGAACAGAGGTTTAAGACAGGGTTGCAGAAAGACCATTGCAGAGTGCAGAGGTTGGAGACTGAGGTGCTGAAGGATTGTAACTGAGAGTAGAGTTTGGAGACTGCGGTGCAGAAGAACTGTTACAGAGAGTAGAGTTTGGGATTGGAGTACAGAAGCATATTAAAAGCGAGCAGAGGTTGAAAACTGGGGTTAAGAAGGACTGCTGAAGAGAGCAGAATTTGGAGACTGGGGTAGAAGGATGGTTACAGAGAACAGAGGTTTGATATGGGGGTGAAGAAGACTTGTGCATAGAGCAGAAGTTGGAGATTTGGTTCCAGAAGGAACTGAAGCAGAGAGCAGAGGTTGGAGACTGAGATGCAGAAGGACTGTTATAGAGAGCAGAGGATTGAGACAGAAGTGCAGAAGAAATGATTCAAGAAGCAGAGGTTGAATACTGGGTACAGGAGGACCATTAGAGAGAGAAGATGTTGAAGTCTTTAGTACAGAAGTACTCTTAAAAAGAGCAGAGGTTGGAGACTGGGGTGCAGAAGGACTGTTGCAGAGAGTAGATGATGGAGACTGGGGTCCAGAAAAACTGTAGTAGAGAGCAGACGTTAGAGACTAAGGTGCAGAAGGACAATTACACAGAGCAGTGGTTGGAGACTGGAGTGCAGAAGGACTGATACAGTAAGCAGAGTTTGGAGATTCGGGTGCAGAAGTATCCTTACAGAGAGCAGAGTTACGAGAATGCAATACAAAAGGACTCTTACAGAGAGCAGAGTTTGGAAACTGGGGTGGAGAATGACTGTTGCAGATAGCAGATGTTGGAGACTGGGGTGAAGAAGGAATGTTGCAGAGAGCAGAGGATGGATACTGGGGTGCACAAGGACTGTTGCAGAGAGCAGAGGTTGCAGACTGAGTTGCAGAAGGACTCTTACAGACGGCAGAGTTTGGAGACTGTGGTGCAAAACGACTGATACAGAAAGCAGAGGTTGGATACTAGGGTGCATAAGGACCTTACGGAGAACAGAGGTTGGAGACTGTGGTACCGAGAGAAGAGGTGGGAGACTGGGGTGCAGATGGATTATTGCAGAGAGCAGAGTTTTCAGACTGAGGTACAGAAAAACTGTTGCAGAGAGCAGATGTTGGAGACTGGGGTTCACAAGGACTGTTGTAGCGAGCAGAGGTTTGAGACTTGGGTGCCAAAGGATCTTTGAAGAGAGAAGAGGTTTGACACTGAGGTGCAGAAGGATCCTTGCGGAGAGAAGAGGTTCGAGACTGGGGTGCAGAAGGATCATTACAGAGAGCAGATTTTGGGGACTGGGGTGCAGAAGGAATGTTGCAGTGAGCAAAGGTTGGAGACTTGGGTGCAGAAGGACTGTTGCAGAAAGCAGAGGTTGGAGACTGGGGTGCAGAAGGGCTTATAGAGAAAGCAAATTTTGGAGACTGGGGTGCAGAAGGACCGTTGCAGAGAGCAGAGGTTGGAAAATGAGGTGCAGAATTATTGTAACAGAGAGCAGAGTTTTGATATTGGGTTGCAGAAGAACTGTTATAGTGACCAGCGGTTGGAGACTGGTGTGTAGAAGGATCTTGCAGAGGGCAGAGGTTGGAGAATCCGGTACAGAAGGACTGTTACAGAGAGCATAGGTTAAAAACTGGGGTGCAGAAGACTGTTGCAGAAAACAGAGGTTAGAGACTGGGGTGCAGAAGGACCGTTGCAGAGAGCAGAGTTTAGAAAATGAGGTGCAGAATTATTGTAAAAGAGAGCAGAATTTGGAGACTGGGTTGCAGAAGAACTGTTATAGTGACCAGCGGTTGGAGACTGGTGTGTAGAAGGATCTTGCAGAGGGCAGAGGTTGGAGACTGGGGTGAAGAAGGACTGCTGCAGAGAGCAAAGTTTGAAGACTGGGGTGCAGAAGGATTGTTACATAGAGCAGAGTTTGGATACTGGGATGCAGAAGGACTTGTGCATAGAGCAGAATTTGGAGATTTGTGTGCAGAAGGAACTTTTGCATAGAGCAGAGTTTTGAGACTGAGGTGCAGAAGGACTGTTATAGAGAGCAGAGGATTGAGACAGGGGTGCAGAAAAACTTTTGCTGAGAGCAAAGGTTTTAGACTGGGGTGTAGAAGGACTGTTGCAGAGAGTAGAGGTTGGAGATTGGGGTCCAGCAGGAACGTTACAGGGAGCAAAGTTTGGAGACTGGGGTGGAGAATGACTGTTGCAAAGAGCAGATGCTGGAGCCTGGGGTTCAAAAGGAAAGTTGCAGAGAGAAGAGGATGGAGACTGGAGTGCAGAAGTATCCTTGGGGTGAGCAGAGTATGGAGAATGGGGTGTAGAAGGACTGTTACAGAGAGCAGAGGTTGGAGACTTCGGTTTAGAAGGACTTTTTCAAAGAGCAGACGTTGGAGACTTGGGTGAAGAAGTATTGTTGCATAGAGCAGAGGATGGAGACTCAGATGCAGAAGACTGTTACAGAAAGCAGATTTTGAAGACTGGGGTGAAGAAGGACTGTTACAGAGAGCAAACATTGGAGACTGGGGTGCAGAATAATCGTTGCAGAGAGCAGAGTTTGGAGACTGGGTTTCAGAAAAATTGTTAGAGAGAGCAGAGGTTGGAGACTGTGGTGCAGAAGGACTTTTACTGAGAGCACACGTTGGAGACTGAGGTGCAGAGAAACTGTTGCAGAGAGCAAAGTTAGGAGACTGGGGTGCAGAAGGAGTGTTGCAGAGAGCAGATGTTGAAGACTGAGGTTCAGAAGGACCATTACAGAGAGAAGAAGTTGGAGACTGGGGTACAGAGAAGTGTTACAGAGAGCAGAGGTTGGAGACAGGTGTGCAGAAAGATCTTACAGGGAGCATAGGTTGAAGACTGGGGTGCAGAAGGACTGTTGCTGATAGCAGAGGTTGGAGACTGGGGTGGAGAAGGATCATTGAAGATAGAAGAGTTTGGAGACTGGGTGCAAAAGGCCTGTTACATACAGCAGAAGTTTGAGACTTGGGTGAAGAAGGTCTTTTACAGAGAGCAGTTTTTGGAGACTGGGGTGCAGAAGGACAGTTACAGAGATCATAGTTTGGAGACTGGGTTCCAAAAGAATCTTACTGAGAGCAGAGGTTGGAAAATGAGGTACAGAAGGACTGTTAGAGAGAGCAGAGGTTGGAGACTGAGGTGCAGAAGGATCGTTGGAGAGAGCAGTGTTTAGAGACTGCAGTGTAGAAGGACTGATACAGAAAGCAGAGGTTTAAGACTGGGGTGCAGAAGGACCCTTACAGAGAACAGAGGTTGGAGACTGAAAGACTCTTACAGAGAGCAGACGTTGGAGACTGGGGTGCAGAATGACTGTTGTAGAGAACAGAGGTTGGAGACTGGTTTACAGAAGGACCATTGCAGAAAGTAGAGGTTGGAGAGTGGGTTTCAGAAGGATCATACAGAGAGCAGAGTTTTGAAACTGAGGTGCAGAAGGACTGTGGCAGAGACAATAGGTTGGAGATTGGGGCACTGAGGGACTGTAGCAGAGAGCAGAGGTTGGAGTATGAGGTGCAGAAAGACTATTACAGAGAGCACAGGTTGAAGACTGGGGTGCAGAAAAACTGATACAGAAAGCAGAGTTTGGAGACTGGGGTGCAGAAGGCCCCTTACAGAGAGCAGAGGTTGGAGACTGGGGTGGAGAAGGACTGTTGCAGAGAGCAGAGGATGGAGACTGGGGTGCAGAAGGACTCTTGCAGAGAGCAGAGTTTTAAGACTGGTTGCAGAAGGACTGTTTCAGAGAGCAGAGGTTGCAGAGTGAGGTGCAGAATGACGGTTACAGAGAGCAGAGTTTGGAGACTGTGGTGCAGAAGAACTGATATTGAAAGTAGAGGTGGGAGACTGGGTTGCAAAAGGACCCTTACAGAGAACAGAGGGTGGAGACTGCAGTACAGAAGGACTGTTGAAGAGAACAAGGTTGGAGACTGGGTTTAAGAGGTACCAATGCAGAGAGCAGAGGTTGGAGACTGGGGTGCAAAAAGAATGTTACAGAGAGCACAGGTCGGAGACTGAGGTGTAGAAGAAATGTTACAGAGAGCAGAGTTTGGAGACGGAGGTGGAGAAGAACTGTTACAGAAATCAGAGATTGGAAATTGGCGTGTAAAAGGACCCTTACAGAGAGAAGAGTTTTGAGACTTCCGTACAGAAGGACTGTTACACAGAGCAG
>NW_027523198.1:36145-56504 GCF_052094955.1 Ictidomys tridecemlineatus
ACTACACTCAAGTCTCCAACCTCTGCTCTCTGCAACAGTCTTTCTACACACCAGTCTTCAAACTCTGCTCTCTGTAACAGTCCTTATGCACACCAGTCTCCAAACTCTTCTCTCTGTAACAATCCTTCTGCACCCCAGTCTCCCACCTCTGCTTTCTGTATTATGATTTTTCACCCCAGTCTCCAAAGTCTGCTATGTGTAACAGTACTTCTGCATCCCAGTCTCCAACATCTGCTCTCTGCAACCGTCCTTCTGCACACCAGTCTCCAAACTCTGCTCTCTGTAACAGCCCTTCTGCACCCAGTCTCCAACCTCTGCTCTCTGTAACAGGCCTTCTGCAACCCTGTTGCCAAACTCTGCTCTCTGTATCAGTCCTTCTGCACCCCAGTCTCCAAACTCTGCTCTCTGTAACACTCCTTCTGCACCTCAGTCTTCAAATTCTGCTCTCTACAACAGTCCTTCTGCACCCAAGTCTCCAAACTTTGCTCTCTGCAACAGACCTTCTACACACCAGTCTTCAACCTCTGCTCTTTGTAACAGTCCTTCTGCACACCAGTCTCCAAACTCTGCTCTCTGTAACAATCCTTCTGCACCCCAGTCTCCCACCTCTGCTTTCTGTATCATAATTTTGACCCCAGTCTCTAAAGTCTGCTATGTGTAACAGTCTTTCTGCATCTCAGTCTCCAAACTCTGCTCTCTGCAACAGTCCTTCTGCACTCCAGAATCCAAATTCTGCTTTCTTCAAATTTCTATCAGCACCCCAGGTTCCAAACTGTGCTTTCTGTAACTGTCCTTCTGCACCCCAGTCTCCCACCTCTTATCTCTGTTATGATCTTTCTACACCCCAGTCTCCACTTTGCTCTCTGCAATGATTCTTCTACAACTGAGGCTCCAACTTTTGCTCTCTTCCTCGATCTGCACCCCACTTTCCAAGCTCTGCTCTCTGTATGATCCTTCTGAAAAGAAGTCTCCAAACTCTGCTTTCTGTAACAGTCCTTGTGCTTCACAGTCTCCAAACTTGCTCTCTGTAAAAGTCCTTCTGCACAATAGTCTCATTCCTCTGCTCTCTGCATCATTTCTTCTGCACCCCAGTCTTTAAACCCTTTTCTCTGCAATAGTCCTTCTGCACCCCTGTCTCCAAACTCTGCTCTCGGTAACAGTCCTCTGTACTGCACTCTCAAAACTCTGCTCTCTGTAACGGTCATTGTGCATCCCAGTCTCCAACCTCAGCTCTCTGCAACAGTCATTCTACACCCCAGTCTCAAACATCTGCTCTCTGCAACAGTCCTTCTACACGCAAGTCTCCAACCTCTACTCCCTGCAACGATCTTTCTGCACACCAGTCTCCAATTTCTGCTCTCTGCAAAAGTCCTTCTGCACCCCAGTCTCAAACTTCTGGTCTCTATAGGATCCTTCTGCACCCCAGTTTCCAAAGTTTGTTCTCTGTGACATTCCTTCTGAACCCCAGTCTCTAAGCTATACTCTCTGTAACAGTCCTTCTGTACTGCAGTCTCCAAACTCTGCTCTCTGAAATAGTCCTTCTGCAACATAGTCTCCAACCTCTGCACTCTGCAACAGTCTTTCTGCACCTCAGTCTCCAACTTCTGCTCTCTGTTACAGGCCTTCTTCACCCCAGACTCCAACAGCTTTTCGCTGTAACAGTTCTTCTGCACCCCAATCTCCAAACTCTGCTCTCTGTAACATTCCTATTGCTCCCAGTCTCCATCGTCTGCTCTCTGTAAGAATCTTTCTGCACCCAGTCTCCAACCTCTCCTCTTAGTAAAAGTCCTTCTGCACCTCAGTCTGCAACATCTCCTCTCTGTAACGATCCTTCATCACCTCAGTCTCCAAACTCTGCTCTCTGTAACAGGCCTTCTGCACCCCAGTGTCCAACCTCTGCTTTTTGGATCAGTTCTTCTATACCCTAGTAACCTTCCTCTGCACTCTGTAACAATCCTTCTGCACCTCAGTCTCCAACCTCTCCTCTCTGCAATGGTCTTTCTGCACCCCAGTCTCCAACCTTTCCTCTCTGTAACACTTCTTCTACACCCCACTCTCCAACCTCTACTATCTGCAACAGTCCTCCTGCACACCAGTCTCTAACATCTGATCTCTGCAACAGTTCTTCTCCAACCCAGTCTCCAACCTCTGCTCTCTTTAACAGTCCTTCTGTACTGCAGTTTCAAAACACTTCTCTCTGTAATGGTCCTTCTGCACACCAGTCTAAAACCTCTGCTTTCTGTATCAGTCCTTCTGCAATCAAGTCTCCAACCTCTGCTCTCTGTAACAGTCCTTCTGCAACTCAGTCTCCAAATTCTGCTCTCTGCAACAGTCTTTCTGCACCCCAATCTCCAACCTCTGCTCTCTGCAACAGTCCTTCTACACCCAAGTCTTCAATATCTACTGTCTTCAACAGTCCTTCTGCACCTCAGTCTCCAAACTCTGCTCTCTGCAATGGTCTCTGTGCACCCCAGTTTCCAAACTTTTCTCTCTGTAAGATCCTTCTGCACCTCAGTTTCCAAACACTTCTCTCTGTAACATTCCTTCTGCACCCCAGTCTCCAAACTCTGCTCTCTGCAATGGTCCCTTTGCACCCCAGTCTCCAACCTCTGTTCTCTACAACAGTTCTTATGTACAAAGGTCTTCAACCTCTATTCTCTGTAAGGGTCCTTCTTAACCCCAGTCTCAAACCTCTTCTTTCTGTATCAGTCCTTCTGCAACACAGTTTCCAAACTCTTCTCTCTGTAATAGTCCTTATGCACCACATGCTGCAACCTCTGCACTCTGCAACAGTCCTACTGCATCCCAGTCTTCAACCTTGCTCTCAGAAACAGTCTTTGTGCACACCAGTCTCCAAAATCTGCTGTCTGCCACAATTCTTCTCCACCCCAGTCTCTAAACTCTGCTCTCTGTAACAGTCTTTCTGTACTGCAGTCTCCAAACTCTGCTCTCTGTAACGATCCTTCTGCTCCCCAGTCTACAAACTCTGCTTTCTGTATCAGTCCTTCTGCACATCAGACTCAAACCTCTGCTCTCTTCAAGAGTTATGCTGCACCCTAATCTCCAACCTCTGCTCTCTGTAACAGTCCTACTGCACCCCAGTCTCCAACCTCTGCTCTCTGTATCAATCCTTCTGAACCTCAGTCTCCAAGTCTTCTCTCTGCAACGGTCCTTCTGCACCCCAGTCTCCAACCTCCGTTTTCTACAACACTTCTTCTGCACCCAAGTCTCCAACCTCCGCTCTCTGTAACAGTCCTTCTGTTCCGAAGTCTTCAACCTCTGTTTTCTTTAATGGTCCTTCTACACCCTAGTTCAAAACCTCTGCTTTCTGTATCAGTCCTTCTGCACCCCAGTCTCAAACCTCTGTTCTTTGTAACACTCCTGCATCTCAGTCTCCAAAATCTGCTCTATATAACAGTCCTTCTGCACCCCAGTCTCCAAACTGTGCTCTCTGCAACAGTCCATCTACACTCCAGTCTTCAACCTCTGCTCTGTGTAACAGTCGTTTTGAAACCCAGTTTCCAATCTCTGCTCTCTGCAATGATCCTTCTGCATCCCAGTCTCCAACATCTGCTCTCTGCAACCGTCCTTCTGAAACCAAGTCTCCAACATCTGCTCTCTGCAATGATCCTTCTGCACAACAGTCTCCAACCTCTACTCTCTGCAATAATCCTACTGCACCCCAGTCGCCAACCTCTGCTCTCTGTAACAATCCTTCTGTACCCAGTCTCCAAACTCTGCTCTCTGTACCAGGCCTTCTGCACCCCAGTCTCCAAACTCTGCTCTCTGTAAGAACTTTGTGCACCCTAGTCTCCAAACTCTGCTCTCAGTATCAGTTATGCACCCCAGTCTCAAAACACTGCTCTCTGTAACAGTTTTTCTGAACCTCAGTCTTCAACAACTACTCTTTGAAACAGTGTTTCTGCACCCCAGTCTTCAACCTCTGCTCTTTAGAACACACCTTCTATATCCCAGTCTCCATACTCTACTCTCTGCAACTATTCTTCGGAACCCCAGTCTCTAAACTCTGCTCTCTGCAACAGTCCTGTGGCACCCCAATCTCCAAATGTTATTCTATGCAACAGTCTTTCTCCATCCCAGTCTCCAACCTCTGCTCTCTGAAACAGTTCTCCTGCAACCCGATCTCCCAAACTCTGCTCTCTGCAATAGTCCTTCTGCACCCAAGTCTCCAACGCCTACTCTATGCAACAGTCCTTCTGCACCCAGTCTCCAACATCTGCTCTCTACAACAGTCCTTCTGCACCACAGTCTCCAAACTCTGCTCTCTTTAACAGTCCTTCTGCACCTCACTCTGCAACCTCTGCTCTCTACAACAGTCCTTTTGTACCCCAGTTTTCAACCTTTGCTCTCTGCAACAGTCCTTCCTCACCCCAGTCTCCAAAATATGCTCTCTGTAACAGTCCTTTTCTACTGCAGTCTCCAACCTCTGCTCTCTGTAACAGTCTTTCTATACTGCAGTCTTCAACCTCTGCTCTCTGTAATGGTATTTCTGCACCCCAGTCTCTAAACTCTGCTTTCTGTGTCAGTCCTTCTGCACCATGGTCTCTAACCTCTGGTCTCTGTAACAGTCCTTCTGCACCTCAGACTCCAAACTCTGCTCTCTGCAACAGTACTTCTGCGCCCCAATCTCAAACCTCTGCTATCTGCAACACTCCTTCTGCACCTCAGTGTTCTATTTCTGCTCTCTGTAAGATCCTTCTGTAACCCAGTCTCCAACCTCTGCTTTCTGCAATGATCCATCTGCACCCGAGTCTTCAACCTCTGTTCTCTACAACACTTATTCTGCACCCAAATCTCCATCCTGTGCTCTTTGTTACAGTCCTTCTGTACCGCAGTCTTCAACCTCTGTTCTCTGTAAGGGTTTTTCTGCACCCCAGTCACCAACCTCTGCTTTCTGTATCAGTCATTCTGCCCCACATTCTCCAAACTCTGCTCTCTGTAACAGTCCTTCTGCACCACAGTCTGCAACGTCTGCTCTCTGCAATACACCTTCTGCACCCCAGTCTCCAATCTCTGCTCTCTGCAACAGTCTTTCTGCACCCCAGTCTCCAACATCTTCTCTCTGCAACAGTCATTCTCCACCTCAGTCTCAAAACTCTGCTCTCTGCAACAGTCTTTCTGCACCCAGGTCACCAAGGTCTGCTTTCTGTATCAGACCTTCTAAATCCCAATCTCCATCCTATGCTCTCTGTAACATTCCTTCTGCACCTCAGTCTCCAACCTCTATTCTCAGCAGCAGGCCTTCTCCACCCCAGTCTCCAATCTCTGCTGTCGGCAACAGTCTTTCTACACCCCAGTCTGCAACCTCTGCTCTCTGTAACAGGCCTTCTGCACCTCAGTCTGAAAACTCTGCTCTCTGCAACGATCCTTCTGCACATCAGTCTCCAACCTCTGCTGTTTGTAACAGTCCTTCTGTACCTCAGTCTCCAACCTCTGCTCTCTGTAAGATCCTTTTGCAACCCAGTCTTTAAACTCTGCTCTCTGTAACTGTCCGTCTGCACCTCAGTCTCCAAGCCCTGCTCTGTAACAGGTCTTCTGCTCCCCAATCTCCAAACTCTGCTTTCTGAAACAGGCCTTTTGACCCCAGTCTCTAACCTCTTCTTTCTTCAACGATCCTTCTGCACCCCAGTCTCCAACATCTGCTCTCAGCAACAATCCTTCTGCACCCCAGTCTCCAACCTATGCTGTCTGTCAGATCCTTCTGCACACCTGTCTCCAACCACTGCTCTCTGAAACAGTCTTTCTGTACCGCAGTCTCCAACCTATGGTATCTGTAAGGGTCCTTCTGCACTTCAGTCTCCAACCTGTGCTCTCTATAAAATACCTACTGCACCCCAGTCTTAACCTGTGCTCTCTGTTAAAGTCCTTCTGCACCCCAGTCTCCAAAATCTGCTTTCTCTATCAGGCCTTCAGCACCCAAGTCTCCAAACTCTGCTCTCTGTAAAAGTCCTTATGCACCCCAGTCTCCAACCTCTGTTCTCTGTAACAATCCTTCTGCACCAAATCTCCAAACTCTGCTCTCTGCAGCATTCCTTCTGCAAGCCCAGTCTCCAACCGCTGCTCTCTGTAAAAGTCCTTCTGTACTGAAGTCTCCAACCTCTGCTCTCTGTAAGGGTACTTCTGCACCAGAGTGTCCAAACTCTGCCTTCTGTATCAGTTCTTCTGCACCCCAGTCTCCAACCTCTTCTCTCTGTATCAATCCTTCTGCACTTCAGTCTCCAAGTCTCCTCTCTGCAACGGTCCTTCTGAACCTCAGTCTCTAAACTCTTCTCTCTGTAACAGTGCTTCTGCACCTCAGTATCCAACCTCTTCTCTCTGTAACATCCTTCTGCAACCCGGTCGCCAAACTCTGCTCTCTCTAAAAGTCCTTCTGCACCTCAGTCTCCGAACTCTGCTCTCTGTAACAGGCCTTTTTCAACATATTCTCTACCTTCTGCTCTCTTTAAGAGTCCTTCTGCACCCCAGTCTCCAACCTCTGCTCTGTGCAATGATCCTTCTGAAGCCCAGTCTCCAACGTCTACTCTCTGCAACAGTCCTTCTGCACCCAAGTCTCCTATATCTGCTCTATGCAACAGTCCCTCTCAACCTCAGTCTGATAACTCTGCTCTCGGCAACGATCCTTCTGTACCCCAGTCTCCAAACTCTGCTCTCTGTAACACTCATTCTGCACCTCAGTCTCCAACCTCTGTTCTGTGTAAGATCATTCTGAAACCCAGTCTCAAAAGTCTGCTTTCTGTAACAGTCCATCTGCACCCCAGTCCCCAAACTCTGCTCTCTGTAACAGGCCTTCGGCACCCAAGTCTCAAAACTCTGCTCTCAGAAACAGGCCATCTGTTTCCCAGTCTCCTACCTCTTCTCTCTGCCACGATCCTTTTGCACCCACGTTCCCAACCACAGCTCTCTGAAAGATCCTTCTGCACCCCAGTCTCCGAACTCTGCTCTATGTAAGAGTCCTTTTGCACCTCAGTCTCCAACCTCTGCTCTTGGTAACAGTCCTTTACCGCAGTCTACAAAATCTGTTCTCTGAAACGGTAGTTCTGCACCCCAATTTCCAAACTCTGCTTCCTGTAACAGTTTTTCTGCACCTGAGTCTCCAAATTCTGCTCTCTGTAACAGTCCTTCTACAAACCAGTCTCCAACTACTGCTCTTTGTAAATATCCACCTGCGCCTAGTCTGATACCTCTGCTCTCCACGATTTTTCTGAACCCCAGTCTCCAACCACTGCTCTTTGTAACAGTCCCCCTGCACCTCAGTCTCCAACCTCAGTACTCTGTAAGATCCTTAAGAAACCCAGGCTCCAAACTCTGCTCTCTATAACAGTCCTTCTGCACCCCAGTCTCCGATCTCTGCTCTCTGTAGAAGGCCTTCTGCATCCCATTCTCCAACCGCTGCACCCCGGTCTTTAAACTCTGCCATCCCATTCTCCAACCGTTGCACTCCAGTCTTTAAACTCTGCTCTCTGAAATGATCCTACTCAACCCCAGTCTCCAACCTCTGATCTCTGCAACAGTCCTTCTGCACCTCATTCTTCAAATTCTGCTGTCTGAAAGATCTTTCTGAACTCCTGTATCCAAACTCTGTTCTCTGTAACAGTTCTTCTGCACCCACGTGTCCAACCTCTGCTCTCTGTAACAGGACTTCCACACCTCAGTCTCCAAACTCTGCTTTCTGCAACAGTCCTTCTGCAAACCAGTCTCCAACCTATGCTCTCTACAACATTCTTTCTTCATTCTAGTTACCAACATCTGCTCTCTCCAACAGTTCTTCTGCACTTCAGTTTAAAAACTCTGCTCTCTGCAACAACCCTTCTGCACCCGAGTCTCCTACCTCTGCTCTCTGTAACAGTCCTTCTGCACCTCAGTCTCCCAACTCTGCTCTCTTTATGATCCTTCTGCAACACAGTCTTTAAACTCTTCACTTTGTAACAGTCCTTCTGCACAACAGGCTCCAACCTCTGCTCTCTGTAACAGGACTTCTGCAAAACAGTCTCCAAACTCTGCTCTCTGTAATAGCCCTCTACACCCCAGTCTCCAACCTCTTCTCTCTGCAACGATTCTTCTCCACCCAAGTCTCCAAAATCTGCTCTCTACAACTGTCCTTTTGCATCCCAGTCTGAAAACTCTGCTCCCTGTAAGATCAATCTGTACACCAGTCTCCAACATCTGCTGTCTGCAACAGTCCTTCTATACCCCAGTCTTCATCCTCTGCTCTCTGGAAAAGTCGTTTTGCACCCCAGACTCCAACATCTGCTTTCTGAAACAGTTCTTCTCCAGCCCAGTCTCCAACCTCTGCTCTCTGTAAAAGTCCTTCTGTACTGCAGTCTCCAACCTCTGCTCTCTGTAAGGGTCCTTCTGCACCAGAGTCTCCAACCTCTGCTTTCTGTATCAGTTCTTCTGCACCCCAGTCTCCAACCTCTTCTCTCTGTATCAATCCTTCTGCACCTCAGTCTCCAAGTCTTCTCTTTGCAACGGTCCTTCTGCACCTCAGTCTCCAAACTCTGCTCTCTGTAACATTCTTCTGCAACCCGGTCTCCAAACTCTGCTCTCTCTAAAAGTTCTTCTGCACCACAGTCTTTAACTCTGCTCTCTGTAACAGGCCTTCTTCAACCCATTCTTCACCTTCTGCTCTCTGTAAGAGTCCTTCTGCACCCCAGTCTTCAACCTCTGCTCTCTGCAACAATCCTTCTGAACCCCAGTTTCCATGTCTGCTCTCTGTAACAGTCCTTCTGCACCCCAGTCTCCAAACTCTTCTCTCTGTAACAGGCCATCTGAACCCCAGTCTCTAAAATCTGCTCTCGGTAACAGGCCATCTGCTTCCCTGTCTCCAACCTCTTCTCTCTGCTCTGTGTAACAGTCCTTCTGCACCCCAGTCTCCAAACGCTGCTCTCGGTAACAGTCCTTCTTCACCCCAGTCTCTCAAATCTGCTCTCTGCAACAGTCCTTCTCCACACCAGTCTCCAACATCTGCTCTCTGCAACAGTCCATGTGCACCCCAGTCTCCAAACTCTGCTCTATGGAATGAACCTTCTGGACCCTAGTCTTCAATGTCTGCTCTCTGCAACAGTCTTTCTGCACCACAGTCTCCAACCTCTGCTCTCTGTAAGATCCCTCTGGACTCCAGTTTCCAAACTCTGCTCTCTGTAACATTTCTTCTCCACCGTAGTCTCCAAACTCTGTCCTCTGCAACAGTCTTTCTTCTCCCCAGTCTCCGAGATCTGCTCTCTGTAACAGACTTTGTGTACCGCATTCCAACCTCTGCTCTCTGTAACGTCCTTCTGCAACCCAGTTTCCAACCTCTGCTTTTTGAATCAGTCCTTCTGAACCCCAGTCACCAACCTCTGCTCTTTGTATCTATCATTCTGCACCTAAGTCTCCAACGTGTGCTTTCTGTAACAGTCCTTCTATACCGCAGTCTCCAACCTCTGGTCTCTGTAACGGTCCTTCTGCACCCCAATTTCCAAACTCTGCTTTCTGTAACAGTCCTTCTGCACGTCACTCTCAAAACTCTGCTCTCTGTAACAGTCCTTCTACACCTCAGTCTGAAACCTCTGCTCTCCACGATTCTTCTGCACTCCAGTTTCCAAACACTGCTCTATGTAACAGTCCACCTGCACCTCAGTCTCCAAAATCTACTCTGTTTAAGTTACTTCAGCAAACCAGTCTCCAAACTCTGCTCTCTGTAACAGTCCTACTGCACTCCAGTCCCCAACCTCTCCTTTGTGTAACAGGCCTTCTTCACGCCAGTCTCAAAACTCTGCTCTCTATAGCAGGCCTTCTGCACCCCTGTATTTAACCTCGGCTCTCTGAAACTGTCCTTCTGCAACCGAGTCTCCAAACTCTGCTCTCTGTAACAGGACTTCCGCACCTCAGTCTCCAACCTCTGCTCTCTGCAACAGTACTTCTGCACCCCAGTCTCCAAACTCGGATCTCTGTAACAATCCTTCTGCACCTCAGAATGCAAACTCTGTTCTCTGCAACGGTCCTTCTGCACCTCAGTCTCCAACCTCTACTCTCTGTAACAGTCCTTCTGCACTTCAGTCTCCAATCTCTGCTCTCTGTAGGATCCTTTGCAAACCCAGTCTCCAAACTCTGCTCTCGGTAACATTCCTTCTGCACACCAGCCTTCAATCTCTTCTCTCTGCAACGTTCATACTTAACTCAATCTCCAACCTCTGCTCTCTGCAACAGTCTTTCTACACCCCAGTCTCCAACATGTGGTCTCTGCAACAGTCCTTCTGCACAACAGTCTGAAAACTCTGCTGTCTGCAACAAACCTCCTGCACCCCAGTCTCCTAACTCTGCTGTCTGTTACAATTTTTCTGCACCTCAGTCTCGAACCTCTGCTCTCTGTAAGATCCATCTGAACCTCAGTCTCCAACGTCTTCTCTCTGCAACAGCCTTCTGCACCCCAGTCTGCGAACTCTGCTCTCTGCAACGTTCTTTCTAAACCCCAGTCTCCAACGTCTGCTCTCTGCAACAGTCTTTCTGCACCACAGTCTCCAACCTTTGCTCTCTATAAGATCTTTCTGCACTCCAGTTTCCAAACTCTGCTCTCGGTAACATTTTTTCTTTACCCCAGTCTCCAACCTCTGCTTTCTGCAAGGGTCCTACGGCACCCCAGTCTGCAAACTCTGTCCTCTTCAACAGTCCTTCTGCTCCCCAGTCTCCAAAATCTGCTCTCTTTAACAGTCCTTCTGTACCGCATTCACCAAACTCTGCTTTCTGTAACAGTCCTTCTGCACCCAAGATTCTAACCTCTGCGTTCTGTACCAGTCCTTCTGAACCCTAGTCTCCTACCTCTGCTCTCTGTGTCTATCTTTCTTCACCTCAGTCTCCAACCTGTGCTTTCTGTAAAAGTCCTTCTTCACCCAAGTCTCTCACCTCTGCTCTCTGTAACAGTCCTTCTATACTGAAGTCTCCAACCTCTGCTCTCTGTAACGGTCCTTCAGCACCCCAATTTCCAACCTCTGCTCTCTGTAACAGTCTTTCTGCACCTCAGTCTCAAAATTCTGCTATCAGTAACAGTCCTTCTAAACCTCAATCTCCAACCTCTGCTCTCTGTAACAGTACTTCTGCACCTCAGTCTGAAACCTCTGCTCTCTACGATCTTTGTGCACCTCAGTCTCCAACCACTGCTCTCTGTAACAGTCCACCTGCACTTTAGTCTCTAACCTCTGCTCTTTCTAAGATCCATAAGAAACCCAGTCTTCAAACTCAGCCCTTTGTTACAGTTCTTCTGCACCCCAGTCTCCAACTTCTTCTCTCTGTAACAGGCCTTCTGCATGCCAGTCTCCAAATATACTCTCTTTAGTAGGCCTTCTGCACCCAAGTCTCTAACCACTGCTCTCTGCAAAGATCCTTCTGCACCCCAGTCTTCAAACTCTGTTCTCTGCAATGATCCTACTGCACCCCAGTCTCCAACCTCTGATCTCTACAACAGTCCTCCTGCACCCCAGTCTCCAACCTCTTCTCTCTATAACAGGCCTTCTGTACGCCAGTCTCCAAATCTGCTCTCTATAGCAGGCCTTCTGCAACCAAGTCTCCAACCTCTACTTTCTGCAACGACCCTTCTGCACCACAGTCTTTAACCTCTGCTCATTGCAATGATCCTACTGCACCCCAGTCTCCAACCTCTGATCTCTACAACAGCACTTCTGCACCTCAGTCTCCAACCTCTGCTCTTTGAAACAGTTCTTCTGCACCCCAGCCTGCAAACTCTGCTCTCTGCAACATTCCTACAGCCCCCTATTTACCAACATCTGCTCTCTTTTACAGTCCTTCTGCACCCCAGTCTCCAACCTCTGTTCTCTGTAATAGTCCTCAGTACTGCAGAATCCAAACTCTACTCTCTATAATGGTCTTTCTGCACCCAAGACTTTAATCTCTGATTTCTGTGTCAGTCCTTCTGTACCCCAGTCTTCAACCTCTGCTCTCTATAACAGTCCTTCTGCACCTCAGTCTCCAACCTCTGCTCTCTGCAACAGTCCTTCTGCACCACCGACTCCAAAATAAGCTATCTGCAACAGTCCTTCTGCACCCCAGTCTCCATCCTCTGCTCTCTGTAACAATCCTTCTGCACCTCAATCTCCAAACTCTATACTCCTCAAAGTTACTTCTGCACCTTAGTCTTCAACATCTACTCTCTTTAACAGTCTTTCTGCACCTCATTATTCAACCATTGTAGGAACCCTCTCCAACCCAGTCTCCAAACTCTGCTCTCTGTAACTGTCCTTCTGCACACCAGTATTCAACCTCTGCTCTCTGCACTGATCCTTCATCACCCCAGTCTCCAACCTCTGCTCTCTGCAACAGTCCTTCTGCACACCAGTCTCCAACATCTTTTCTCTGCAAGAGTCCTTCTGCAACTCAGTCTAAAACTCTCCTCTCTGCAACGATCCTTCTGCACCTCAGTCTCCTACATCTTCTCTCTGTAAGACCCTACTACAACCCTGTCTCCAAACTCTGCTCTCTGTAACAGTCCTTCTGCAGAACAGTATCCAACCTCTGCACTCTGTAACAGGAATTTTGCAACCCAGTCTCGAAACTCTGCTCTCTGTAACAGGCCTTGAGAACCCCAGTCTCCAACCTCTTCTCTCTGCAATGATTTTTCTCCACCCCAGTCTCCAACCTCTGCTCTCGGAAACAGTCCATCTGCACCATAGTCACCAATCTCTGCTCTCTGTAAGATCTTTATGCACTACAGTCTCCAAACTCTTCTCTGTGTAACAATCTTTCTGCACCCCAGTCTTCAATATCTGCTCTCTGCAACAGTTTTTCTGCACTTCAGTCTGAAAACTCTGCTCTCTGCAAGGACCCTTCTGCACCCCAGTCTCCTACCTCTGCTCTCTGTAACAGTCCTTCTGTACCACAGTCTCGAAACTCGGCTCTCTGTAAGATTCTTCTGAAAACCAGTCTCCAAACTCTGCTTTCTGTAACAGTACTTCTGAACCCAGACTCCAAACTCTGCTCTCTGTAACAGTCCTTCTGCACCCAACTCTCCAACCTCTGCTCTCTGTAACAGTCCTTTGGCACCCCCAGTCTCCTCCCTCTGCTCTCTGTAACAATCCTTCTGCACCCAAGTCTTCAACGTCTGCTCTCTGCAACAATCATTCTTTACCCCAGTCTCCAAACTTTTTTCACCGGAAGATTCTTCTGCACCCCAGTTTCCAAACTCTTCTCTCGGTAACATTCCATCTGCACCACAGTCTCTAACGTCTACTCTCTGCAATGGTCCCTATTCACTCCAGTCTCCAACCTTGGTCTCTTCAACAGTTATTTGATACCGCAGCCCTCAACCTCTGTTCTCTGTAAGGTTCCTTCTACACCCCATTCTCCAAACTTTGCTCTCTGTAACAGTCCTTCTGCAACTCACTCTGCAACCTCTGCTCTCTGCCAGAGTCCTTCTGCACCCAAGTCTCCAAAATCTGCTTTCTACAACAGTCCTTTTCCACCCCAGTCTCCAACTTCTGCTCCCATTACCGTCCTTCTGTACTTCAGTCTCCAACCTCTGCTCTCTGTAACAGTCTTTCTGCACTGCCGTCTCCAAACTCTGCTTTCTGTATCAGTCCTTCTGCACCCTGTTCTCTAAAGTCTGCTCTCTGTAACAGTCCTTCTTCACCTCAGACTCCAACCTCTGCTCTCTGCAACAGTCCTACTGTGCCCCAATCTCTAACCTCTGCTCTCTGCATCAGTCCTTCTGCACCTCAGTGTCCAAACTCTGCTCTCTGTATGATAGTACTGAAACCCAGTTCACAACCTCTGCTATCTGCAATGGTCCTTCTGCACCCCACTCTCCGAACTCTGTTCTCCACAACAGTTATTCTGCACCCCAGTCTCCAACTTTTGCTCCCTATACCAGTTCTTCTGTACCACAGTATCAAACCTCTGTTCTCTGTAAGGGTCCTTCTGCACCTCAGTCTGCAACCTCTACTCTCTGCAACAGTTCTCCTGCACCCCAGTCTTCAACCTCTGCTCGCTGCAACAGTCCTACTGCAGCCCAGTCTCCGAAATCTACTCTCTTCAATATTCTTTTTCCACCCCAATCTCCAACTTCTGCTCTCTGTAACTGTCCTTCTGTACTGCTGTCTCCAACCTCTTATCTCTGTAACGGTCCTTCTGCACCCCAGTCTCCAAAGTCTGCTTTCTGTATCAGTCCTTCTGCACGCCAGTCTCTAAACTATGCTCTATGTAAGAGTCCTTCTGCACCTCAGACTCCAACCTCTGCTCTCTGCAACAGTCATTCCGCATCTCAGTGTTCAAACTCTCCTCTTTGTATGTTACTTCTGAAATCCAATCTCCAACCTCTGCTATATGCAATGTTCCTTCTGCACCCCAGTCTTCAACCTCTGTTCTCTACAACAGTTATTCTGCACCCCAGTCTCTAACATCTGCTCTCTGCAACAGTCCTTCTCCACCTCAGTCTCAAACTTTGCTCTCTGCAACAGTCCTTCTGCACCCCAGTCACCAAGCTCTGCTTTCTGTATCAGACCTTCTGCACCCCAGTCTCCAGCCTCTGCTCTATATAACTGTCCTCTGCACCTCAGTCTCTATAACCGTCCTTCTGCACCTCAGTCTCCAACCTCTGCTCTCTGTAACAGTCCTTCTGTACCTCAGTCTCCAAACTCTGCTCTCCGTAAGATCCTTTTGCAACCCAGTCTTTAAACTCTGCTCTCTGTACCTATCCTTCTGTACCCCAGTCTCCAAGCACTGCTCTCTGTAATGGGACTTCTGCACCCCAATCTCCAACCTCTTCTCTCTGCAAGGGTCCTTCTGCACCTCAGTCTCCAAACTCTTCTCTCTGTAACAGTGCTTCTGCACCTCAGTCTCCAACCTCTGCTCTCTTTAACATCCTCCTGCAACCCAGTATTAAACCTCTGCTCTCTGTAACAGTCCTTCTGCACACCAGTCTCCAAACTCTGCTCTCTGTAACAGGCCTTCTGCACCCCAGTCTCTAACCTCTGTTATCTGTATCAGTCCTTCTTCATTCCAGTCTTTAACCTCTGCTCTATGCAACGATCCTTCTGCACCCCAGTCTCCAACGTATGCTCGCTGTAAGATCCTTCTTCACACCTGTCTCCAACCTCTGCTCTCTGTAAAACTCCTCTGTACCACAGTCTCCAACTTCTGCTCTCTGTAAGGGTCCTTCTGCACCTGAGTCTCAGATTCTCCACCTAGTCTTTAAAATATGCTTTTCTGTAACAGTCCTTCTGTACTGCATTCTCAAACCTCTGCTGTCTGTAAGGGTAATTCTGCACCCGAGTCTTTAACCTCTGCTTTCTGCGTCAGTTCTTCTGCACTCCAGTCTCCAATCTCTGCTCTCTGTATCAGTCCATCTGCACCCCAGTCTCTAACGTCTGCTCTCTGCAACGATCCTTCTGCACCCCAGTCTCTAACTTCTGCTCTCTGCAACAGTCATTTTGCACCCCAGTCTCCATACTCTGCTCCCACCAACGATCCTTCTGCACCCCAGTCGCCAACGTCTGTTCTCTGCAAAAGTCCTTCTACACCCTAATCTGCATACTCTGCTCGCCCCAACAATCCATCAGCACCAACATCTGCTCTCTGCAACAGTCCTTCTGGACACCAGTGTCCAAATTCTGCTCTCTGCAACGATCATTCTGAACCCCAGTCTCCAACATCTGCTCTGAGAAAGATCCTTCTGACCCCAGTTTTTAAACTCTGCTCTCTGAAATATTCCTTCTCCACGCCAGTCTCCAAACTCTGCTTTCTGCAATGGTCCTGCTGCAACACAGTCTCCAATCTCTGTACTCTGCAACACTCCTTCTGCTCCCCAGTCTCCAAACTCTGCTCTCTGTAACAGTCCTTCTGTACCGCAGTCTCCAAACTCTGCTCTCTGTAAAGGTCCTTTTGCAAGCCAGTCTCCAACCTCTGCTTTCTTTGTCCGTCCTTATGTACCTCAGTCTCCAACCTCTGCTCTCGGCAAAAGTCCTTCTGCATCCAATTCTCCATCTTCTGCTCCCTGCAACAGTTTTTCTGAACAACAGATTCCAAAATCTGCTCTCTGAAAAAGTTTTTTTGTACCCTGGTCCCCAACCTCTGCTCTCTGAAACAGTTCTTCTAAACTGCAGTCTCCAACATCTGCTCTCTGCAACAAAACTTCTACACCCAAGTCTCCAACATCTGCTCTCTGCAAAAGTCCTTCTGCACCTCAATCTGAAAATTTTGCTCTCTGCTACAATCTTTCTGCACCCCAGACTTCAACATCTGCTCTCTGTAACAGTCCTTCTGCACCTCAGTTTCCTAACTCTGCTCAATGTAAGATCCTTCTGCAACACAGTCTCCAAAATTTGCTCCCGTTAACAGTCTTTCTGCACCTCAGTTTCCAACCTCTGCTCTCTATAACAGTTGATCTATACCTCAGTCTGAAACCTCTTCTCTCTGCAGGATCCATCTAAATCCCAGTCTCCAGACACTACTCTCTGTAACAGTCCTCCTGCACCTCAGTCTCCAAACTCTGCTGTTTTTAAGAACCTTCTGCCACTCAGTCCCTAACTCTGCTCTCTATAACAGTCCTTCTGCACCCCAGTCTTCAACCTCTGCTCTCTGTAACAGGCCTTCTGCACCCCAGTCTCCAAACACTTCTCTCTGCAACGATCATTCTACACCTCAGTCTCCAACAACTGCTCTCTGTAAGATCCTTCTGCAATCCAGTCTCCAAACTCTGCAATCTTTAACACCTTCTGCACCCCTTCTTTGAACTACTCTCCTCTCCGTAACAGGCCTTCTGCACCCCAGTCTCCAAATTCTGTTCTCTATAACAAGCCTTCTGCACCCCAGTCTCCATCCTCTGCTCTCTGAAACAGTCCTTCTGCACCCCAGTCTCCAACCTGTGGTCTCTGCAACAGTCCTTCTGCACCTCAGTCTTAAAACGCTGTTCTCTGCTACGATCCTATTGCACCTCAGTCTCCAACCTCTACTCTCTGTAACAGTCCTTCTGCACCTGGGTCCCCAAAATCTACTCTCTTTTAGATCCTTCTTCAACCCAGTTTCTAAACTCTATGATCTATAGCAGTCATTCTGGACCCCTTCTCAACACTCTGCTCTCCATAACAGGCGTTCTGCACCCCAGTCTCCAACCTCTGCTCTCTGTAACACTCTTTTTGCACCTCAGTCTCCAACCTCTGCTCTCAGCAACGATCATTCTGCACCCTAGTCTCCAACGTCTCCTCTCCTCAACAGTCCTTTTGAACCTCTGTCTCCAAATTTGCTCTCTGCAACAGTCCTACTTCACCCAAGTCTCCAACCTATGCTCTCTGCAACAGTCCTTCTACACCCCAGTCTCCTACCTCTGCTCTGTGTAAAAGTCTTTCTGCACCCCAGTCTCCAACCTCTGCTCTCTGTAACAATTCTTTTGCACCCCAGTCTTCAAACTCTGCTCTCTGTAACAGTCCTTCTGCCCCATATACTCCAACCTCTGCTGTCTGTTACAGTCTTTATATACCACAGTCTCCAACCTCTGCTCTCTATAACGGTCCCTCTGTACCCCAATTTCCAACATCTGCTTTCTTTAACAGTCCTTCTGCACCTCAGTCTGAAACCTCTGCTCTCTGCACTATCCTTCTGCACCCAAGTCTCCAATCACTGCTCTCTGTAACATTCCTCCTGCATCACAGTCACTAACCTTTGCTCTCTGTAAGATCCTACTGCAACCCAGCCTCAAAAGTCTGCTCTCTATAACAGTCCTTCTGCAACCCAGTCTCCAACTTCTGCTCTCTGTAGCAGGCCTTATGCACCCCATTCTCCAAACTCTGCCCTCTGAAACAATCCTTCTGCACTCAAGTCTGCAACCTCTGGTCTTTGTAATGGTCCTTCTGCACCCCAGTCTCACACCTCTGTTTTCTGTATTATAATTCTTCACCCCAGTCTCAAACGTGTGCTCTGTGTAACAGTCCTTCGGCATCTCATTTCCCAACGTCTGCTCTCTGCAACAGTCCTTCTGCACCCCAGTCTCCAACCTCTGCTTTCTGCAACATTCCTTCTGCACCCCAGTCTCCAACCTGTGCTCTCTGTAACAGTCCTTCTGCACCGCAGTCTCCCACCTCTTCTCTCTGTAACGATCCGTCTGCAGCCCAGTCTCCACCTCTGCTCTCTTCAAGGATTCTTCTGCAACTCAGTCTCCAAATTCTGCTCTCTTCAACCATCCTTCTGCACCCGAGTCTCCAACCTCTGCTCTCTGTAACTGTTTTTTCTGCACCTAAGACTTAAACCTCTGCTTTCTGCAACAATCCTTATGCACCACAGTGTCCAACATCTGTTCTCTGAAACTGTCTTTCTGTCCCCCAGTCTCCAAAGTCTCCTCTCCTTAACATTCCTTCTGCAGCGCAGTTTCCAACCTCTGTTCTCTGTAAGGTCACTCTGCACCCAAGTTTCCAAACTCTGCTCTCTGTAACATTCCTTCTTCAAATAAGTCTAAAACCTCTGCTTTCTTCAAAGGTCCTGCTGCAACCCAGTCTTCAACATCTTTTCTCTGCAACAGTCTTTCTACTCCCCAGTCTCAAACCTCTGCTCTCTTTAACAGTCTTTCTGTACCGCAGTCTCCAAACTCTGCTCTCTGTAACGGTCCTTCTGCACTCCAGTCTCAAAACTCTGCTTTCTGTATCAGTTTTTCTGAACCATGGATTCCAACCTCTGCTCTCTGTAACAGTACTTTTGACCTCTGTCTCAAACCTCTTAACTCTGCAACCTTACTTCTGCACCCCATTCTCTAACCTCTGCTCTCTGTAAAAGTCTTTCAGCACCCAATTCTCTAAACCCTGCTCTATGCAACAGTCATTCTGTACCACAGTCTCCAACCTCTGCTCTCTGTACCGGTCCTTCTGCACCCCAGTCTCAAACTTTTTCTCTCTGTAACTTTCTTTCTGCACCTCAGTCTTCAAACTCTGAACCTGCAAAAGTTCTTCTGCACCCCAGTCTCCAAACTCTGCTTCCTGCAACAGTTCTTCTGAACCCCAGTCTCCAACATCTGCACTCTAAAACAGTTCTTCTATAAACCATTCTCCAACCTCTGCTCTCTGTAACAGTCCTCGTGTATTGCAGTCTCCGAACTTTTCTCTCTGCAACGGTCCTTCTGCACCCCAGTCTCCAACCTCTGCTTTCTGTATCACTCTTTTTGAATCCCAGTGTCCAACCTCTGCTCTCTGTAACAGTAATTATGCAACACAGTCTCCAAATTCTCCTCTCTGCAACAGTTCTTCTTCAAACAAGTCTCCAACACCTGCTCCCTGCAACAGTCCTTTTTCACCACATTCTCCAACGTCTGCTTTCTGCAACAGTTCTTCTGCACCCCAGTCTCCAAACTCTGCTCTCTATAACAATCCTTCTGCACCTCTGTCTCCACCTCTGCTCTCTGCAATTTTCCTTTTGCACCTCAGTCTCCAACCTCTACTCTCTGTAACAGTCCTTCTGTACCTCAGTCTCCAACCTCTGCTCTCTGTATGATCCTTCTGCAACCCAGTCTCCAAACTCTGCCCTCTGTAACAGTCCTTCTGCATCTCTTCACCAAACTCTGCTCTCTGTAACAGGCCTTCTGAACCGCAGTCTCCAACCTCTGTTCTCTGTAACAGTCCTTCTGCACCCCAGTCTCAAACCTCTGCTCTCTAGAAAGATACTTCTGCACCCCAGTCTCCAACCTCTGTAATCTTCCACAGTTCTTCTTAACCTCAGTGTAAAAACTCGGTTCTCTGCAACGATTTTTCTGCACCCCAGTCTCTAAACTCTGCTCTCTGTAACAGTCCATTTCCAC
The DNA here is from genome assembly GCF_052094955.1 of Ictidomys tridecemlineatus. NCBI lineage: Eukaryota > Metazoa > Chordata > Mammalia > Rodentia > Sciuridae > Ictidomys > Ictidomys tridecemlineatus. The sequence continues at coordinate 55,929 of NW_027523198.1, forward strand.
CTCAGTCTCCAACCTCTGCTCTCTGTAAGATTCTGCTGCAACCCTGTCCCCAAACTCTGCTCTCTGTAACAGTCCTTCTACACCCCAGTCTCCAACCTCTGCTCTCTGTAACAGTCCTTCTGCAACTCAGTCTCCAAACTCTTCTCTCTGTAACATTCCTTCTCTACCCCGTCTCGAACCTCTGCTCTCTGCAACAGTCCATCTGCACGACAATCTCCAAGCTCTGTTCTCGGCAACTGTCCTTCTGCACCCCAGTCTACAAACTCTGCTCTGGGTATCATTTCTTCTGCACCTCAGTCTCCAACCTCTGCTTTATGTAAGGTCTTTCTGCGACCTAGTCTCCAAACTCTGCTCTCTGTAACAGTCCTTCTGCACCTCAGTCTCAAACCTCTGCTCTGTGCAACAGTTCATCTGCACAGCAGTCTCCATCCTCTGCTCTCTGAAAGATTCTTCTGCACCCCAGTCTCCAAACTCTGATCTCCATAACAGTCCTTCTTCACCCTAATCTCCAACCTCTGCTCACTTTAACAATCCTTCTGCACCTCAGTCTCAAAACCTCTGCTTTCTGCAAAAATC
>NW_027523199.1:0-56250 GCF_052094955.1 Ictidomys tridecemlineatus
GTCTCCAACTTCTGCTCTCTGCAACAGTTCTTCTGCACCCCAGTCTCCAACCTCTGCTCTCTGAAAGATCCTTCTGCACCCCAGTCTCTAAATTCTGATCATTGTCACAGTCCTTTTTCACCTCAGTCTCCAACCTCTGCTCTCTGTAACAATCCTTCTGCACCTCAGTCTATGACATCTGTACTCTGCAGCGGTCTTTCTGCACCCCATTCTCCAAACTCTGTTGTCTGCAAGAGTCCTTCAGCACGTCATATCCAACCTTTACTCCCTGCAAAAATCCTCTGCACCCCAGTCTCTAACATCGGCTCTCTGCAACAGTTCTTCTGCACCCCAGTCTCCAACTTCTACTCTCTGAAGAATTCCTTCTCCACCCCAGTCTCCAACCTCTGATCCCTGTAACAGTCCTTCTGTACCGCAGTCTCTAACTTCTGTTCTCTGTAAGATCTTTCTGCACTCCAGTTTTCAAACTCTGCTCTCTGTAACATTTCTTCCCCACGCAAATATCTAACCTCTGCTCTCTGCAATGGTCCTTCTGCACCCAAGTCTCCAACCTCTGATTTCTGTATCAGTCCTTTAGCACCACAGTCTTCAAACTCCGCTCTCTATTACAGTCCTTTTGCACCTCAGTATCCAAACACTGCTTTCTGTAAAAGTCCTTTTGATTCCTTTCTCCAACCTGTGCTCTCTCCAACAGTCCTACTGTACCCTAGTCTCAAACCTCTGTTCTCTGTAACAGCCCTTCTGTACTTCAGTCTCCATCCTCTGCACTCGTTAAGATTCATTCTGGACCAATGTCTCCAACTTCTGCTTTCTGTATCAGTCCTCCTGCACCCCAGTCTCCAAACTCTTCTCTTTGTAACAGTCCTTCTACATCTCAGTCTCAAACATCTTCTCTCTGTAACAGTCCTTCTCTACCCCAGTCTCCAAACTCTGCTCTCTGCAACAGTTCTTCTACATCAAAGTCTTCAACCTCTGCTCTGTGTAACAGTCCTTCTGCAACCCAGTGTCAAAACTCTGCTCTCTGCAACAGTCCTTCTGCATCCCAGTCTCCAAACTCTGCTCTCTTTATCAGTCCTTCTGCACACAAGTCTCCAAACTCTGCTCTCTGTAACATTCCTTCTGCACCTCAGTCTCCATATTCTGCTCTCTGCAACAGTCCTTCTGCACCCAAGTTTCCAACCTCTGCTCTCTGCAACAGTCCTTCTACACACCAGTCTTCAACCTCTGCTCTTTGAAACAGTCTTTCTGCACACCAGTCTCCAACCTCTGCTCTCTGTAACAGGCCTTCTGCATCCCAGTCTCCAAACTCTGCTCTCTGTATCAGTCCTTCTGCACCCCAGAATCCAAACTCTGCTCTCTGTAACACTCCTTCTGCACCTCAGTCTCCAAATTCTGCTCTCTGCAAAAGTCCTTCTGCACCCAAGTCTCAAACCTCTGCTCTCTGCAACAGTTTTTCTACACACCAGTCTTCAAACTCTGATCTTTGTAACAGTCCTTCTGCACACCAGTCTCCAACCTCTGCTCTTTGTAACAATTCTTCTGCAACCCAATCTCCCAACTCTGCTTTCAGCATCATGATTTTTCATCCCAGTCTCCAAAGTCTGCTATGTTTATCAGTCCTTCTGCATCCCAGTCTCCAACATCTGCTCTCTGCAACCATCCTTCTGCACACCAGTCTCCAAACTCTGCTCTCTGTATCAGGCCTTCTGCACCCAGTCTCCAACCTCTGCTCTCTGTAACAGGCCTTCTGCAACCAAGTCTCAAAACTCTGCTCTCTCTATCAGTCCTTCTGCACCCCAGCCTCCAAACTCTACTTTCTGCAAAATTCTATCTGCACCCCAGTCTCCAAACTGTGCTTTCTGTAACTGTCCTTCTGCACCCCAGTCTGCAACCTCTTCTCTCTGTTATGATCCTTCTACACCCCAGTCTCCACTTTGCTCTCTGCAATGATTCTTCTACAACTGAGTTTCCAACTTTTGCTCTCTTCCTCGATCTTTCTGCACCCCACTCTCCAACCTCTGCTCTATGTATAATCCTTCTGAAAAGAAGTCTCCAAACTCTGCTTTCTGTAACAGTCTTTGTGAACCACAGTCTCCAAACTCTGCTCTCTGTAAAAGTCCTTCTGCACCATAGTCTCCATCCTCTGCTCTCTGCATCATTTTTTCTGCACCCCAGTCTCCAAACCCTTTTCTCTGCAATAGTCCTTCTGCACCCCTGTCTCGAAACTCTGCTCTCAGTAACAGTTCTTCTGTACTGCACTCTCATAACTCTGCTCTCTGTAACGGTCCTTTTGCACCCCAGTCACCAACCTCTGCTCTCTGCAACAGTCCTTCTACACCCCAGTCTCAAACATCTGCTCTCTGCAACAGTCCTTCTACACGCATGTCTCCAAACTCTACTCTCTGCAACGATATTTCTGCACCCCAGTCTCCAACGTCTGCTTGCTGCAACAGTTGTTCTGCACCCCAGTCTCAAACTTCTGGTCTCTATAAGATCCTTCTGCACCCCAGTTTCAAAACTTTGTTCTCTTTGACATTTCTTCTGCACCCCAGTCTCCAAGCTCTACTCTCTGTAACAATCCTTCTGTACTGCAGTCTCCAAACTCTGCTCTCTGAAACAGTCCTTCTGCAACCAAGTCTCCAACCTCTGCACTCTGCAACAGTCTTTCTGCACCTCAATCACCAACATCTGCTCTCTGTTACAGGCCTTCTTAACCCCAGTCTCCAAAAGCTTTTCTCTGTAACAGTTCTTCTGCAACCCAATCTCCAAACTCTGCTCTCTGTAACACTCCTTGTTCTCCCCAGTCTTTATCGTCTGCTCTCTGTAAGAATCCTTCTGCACCCAGTCTCCAACCTCTCCTCTTAGTAAAAGTCCTTCAGCACCTCAGTTCGAAACATCTGCTCTCTGTAAAGATTCTTCATCACCTCAGTCTCCAAACTATGCTCTCTGTAACGGGACTTCTGCACCCCAGTATCCAACCTCTGCTCTTTGGATCAGTCCTTCTGTACCCGAGTAACCTTCCTCTGCACTCTGTAACACTCCTTCTGCACCTCAGTCTCCCACCTCTTTTCTCTGCAAAGGTACTTCTGCACCCCAGTCTCAAACCTCTCCTCTCTATAACAGTTCTTTTACACCCCAATCTCCAACCTCTACTCTCTACATCAGTCTTTCGCACACCAGTCTCCAACATATGATCTCTGCAACTGTTCTTCTCCACCCCAGTCTCCAACCTCTGCTCTCTGTAACCGTCTTTCTGTACTGCAGTTTCCAAACACTTCTCTCTGTAACGGTCCTTCTGCACCCTAGTCTCAAACCACTGTTTTCTGTATTAGTCCTTCTGCAATCAAGTCTCCAACCTCTGCTCTCTGTAACACTCCTTCTGCACCTCAGTGTCCAAATTCTGCTCTCTGCAACAGTCCTTCTGCACCCCGATCTCCAACCTATGCTCTCTGCAACAGTCCTTCTACACCCAAGTCTCCAATATCTGCTCTCTTCAACAGTCCTTCTGCACCTCAGTCTCAAAACTCTGCTCTCTGCAATGGTCTCTCTGCACCCCAGTTTCCAAACTCTTCTCTCTGTAAGATCCTCCTGCACCTCAGTTTCCAAACTCTTCTCTCTGTAACATTCCGTCTGCACCCCAGTCTCAGAACTCTGCTCTCTGCAATGGTCCCTCTCCACCCCAATCTCCAACCTCTGTTCTCTCCAACAGTTCTTATGTACAAGGATCTTCAACCTCTATTCTCTGTAAGGGTCCTTCTTAACCCCAGTCTCCAGCCTCTGCTTTTTGTATCAGTATTTCTGCAACACAGTTTCCAAACTCTGTTCCATGTAATAGTCCGTATGAACCTCACTCTGCAAACTCTGCTCTCTGCAACAGTCCTTCTGCACCACAGTCTTCAACCTTGCTCTCTGCAACAGTCCTTCTGCACACCAGTCTCCGAAATATGCTCTCTGCCACAATCCTTCTCCACCCCATTCTCCAACCTCTGCTCTCTGTAACAGTCCTTCTGTACTGCAGTCTCCAAACTCTGCTCTCTGTAACGATCCTTCTGCTCCCCAGTCTACAAACTCTGCTTTCTGTATCAGTTTTTCTGCACCTCAGACTCCAACCTCTGCTCTACGCAACAGTCTTTCTGCGCCCCAATGTCCAAACTCTGCTTTCTACAATTGTCTTTCTGCACCCGAGTCTCCAAACTCTGTTCTCTACAACACTTATTCTGCACCCCATTCTCCAAACTTTTCTTTCTGTAACAGTACTTCTATAGTCTCCAAACTCTGATCTCTGTAACATTCCTTCTGTACTGTAGTCTCAAACCTCTGCTCTCTGTAATGGTCCTACTGCACCTCAGTCTCCAAATTCTGCTCTCTGCAACAGTCCTTCTACAGCAAAGTCTCCAACCTCTACACTCCTCAACATTCCTTCTGCACCTCAGTCTCCAACCTCTGCTCTCTACAATCGTCTTTCTACACCTCAGTCTTCAACATCTACTCTCTGTAACAGTCTTTCTGCACCTCAGTCTCAAATTTCTGCTCTCTGTATAATCCTTCTGAAAAGAAGTCTCCAAACTCTGCTTTCTGGAACAGTCCTTCTTCACCCCAGTCTCCAAAGTCTGCTCTCTGTGACAGGCATTCTGCACACCAGTCTCCATCTTCTGCTCTCTGTAACAGGCCTTCTTCACCCAATTCTCTGATCTTTGCTCTCTTTAACAGTCCTTCTGCACCCCACTCTCCAACCTCTGCTCTCTGTAACAGTCATTCTGCACCTCAGTTTCCAAACTCTGCTCTCTGTAAGATCCTTCTGCACCCCAGTCTCCAAACTCTGCTCTCAGTATCAGTCTTGCAACCCAGTTTCCAAACACTGCTCTCTGTAAAAGTTTTTCTGTACCTCATTCTTCAACAACTGCTCTCTGAAACGGTCTTTCTGCACACCAGTCTTTAACCTCTGCTCTTTAGAGCACTCCTTCTATACCCCAGTCTCTATACTCTACTCTCTGCAACGATCCTTCTGAAACCCAGTCTCCAACCTCTGCTCTATGCAACAGTCCTGTGGCACCCCAATCTCCAAATGTTACTCTCTGCAACAGTCTTTCTGCACCCCAGTCTCCAACCTCTGCTCTCTGCAACAGTTCTTCTGCCACCTAATCTCCAACCTCTACTCTCTGCAATAGTCTTTCTGCACCCAAGTCTCCAAACACTACTCTATGCAACAGTCCTTTTGCACCCCAGTCTCCAATATCTCTTCTCTACAACAGTCCTTCTGCACCACAGTCTCCAAACTCTGCTCTCTTTATCAGTCCTTCTGCACCTCACTCTGCAACCTCTGCTCTCTACAACAGTCCTTCTGTACCCCAGTTTTCAACCTCTGCTCTCTGCAACAGTCATTCCTCACCCCAGTCTCCAAAATATGCTCTCTGTAACAATCCTTTTCCAATGCAGTCTCCAACCTCTGCTCTCTGTAACAGTCCTTCTGTACTGCAGTCTCCAACCTCTGCTCTCTGTAACGGTATTTCTGCACCCTAGTCTCCAAATTCTGCTTTCTGTATCAGTCCTTCTGCACCGAGGTTTCTAACCTCTGGTCTCTGTAACAGTCCTTCTGCACCTCAGACTCCAAACTCTGCTCTCTGCAACAGTACTTCCGCGCCCCAATCTCAAACCTCTGCTATCTGCAACACTTCTTCTGCACCTCAGTGTACTAATTCTGCTCTCTGTAAGATCCTTCTGAAACCCAGTCTCTAACCTCTGCTTTCTGCAATGATCCATCTGCACCTGAGTCTTCAACCTCTGTTCTCTACAACACTTATTATGCACCCCAATCTCCATCCAGTGCTCTCTGTTACAGTCCTTCTGTACCGCATTCTTCAACCTCTGTTCTCTGTAAGTTTTTTTTCTGCACCCCAGTCTCCAACCTCTGCTTTCTGTATCAGTCATTCTGCCCCACATTTTCCAAACTCTGCTCTCTGTAACAATCTTTCTGAACCACACTCTGCAACCTCTGCTCTCTGCAGTATTTCTTCTGCACCCCACTCTCCAATCTCTGCTCTCTGAAACAGTCCTACTGCAACCCAGTCTCCAACATCTTCTCTCTGCAACAGTCCTTCTCCACCTCAGTCTCAAAATTCTGCTCTCTGCAACAGTCTTTCTGCACCCAGGTCACCAAGGTCTGCGTTCTGTATCAGTCCTTCTAAACCCCAGTCTCCAACCTATGCTCTCTGTAACAGTCCTTCTGCACCTCAGTCTCCAACCTCTACTCTCTGCAGCAGTCCTTCTCCACCCCAGTCTCCAAACTCTGCTGTCGGCAACAATCCTTCTGGATGCCAATCTCCAACCTCTACTCTCTGCAACAGTCATTCTACACCCCAGTCTGCAACCTCTGCTCTCTTTAACAGGCCTTCTGGACCCCAGTCTCAAACCTCTTCTCTCTGTAACAGTCCTTCTGCACCTCAGTCTTCAACAACTGCTCTCTGCAACAGTCCTTCTGCACACCAGTCTCCAAACTCTGCTCTCTAGAACAGTCCTTTTATACACCAGTCTCCATAATCTACATGCTGCAACAATCCTTCTGAACCCCAGTCTCCAAAATTTCCTCTCTGTAAGATCGTTCTGGTCCCCAGTCTCCAAACACTTCTCTCAGATTCAGTTTTTCTGCACCCCAGTCTCGAAACACTGCTCTCTGTACCAGTTTTTCTACACATCAGTCTTCAACAACTTCTCTCTGCAACAGTTATTCTGCACCCCAGTTTTAAACCTCTACTCTCTGTAACAGTTCTTCTGTTCCGCATTCTCCAAACTCTGCTCTCTGCAACTGTCCTTCTGCACCTCAGTCACCAACCTCTGCTCTCTGCAAAAGTCCTTCTGCACCCCAGTCTCCAACCTCTGCTCTCTGCAACATTTCTTCTTCACTCCAGTCTCAAAACTGTTTTCTCTTTAACTGTCCTTCTGCACCCCACTCTCCAACCTCTGCTCTGTGTAACAGTCTCTCTGTACTGCAGTCTCCAAACTCTGCTCTCTGTAACTGTCCTCTTGTACCCCAGACTCCAAACTCTGCTTCCTGTATCAGTCCTTCTTCACTCAAGTCTCCAAACTCTGCTCTCTGTAACAGTCCTTATGAACGTCAGTCTTCAAATTCTTCTCTCTGCAGCCGTCCTTCTGCACCCCAATCTACAACCTCTGCTCTCTTAAACAGTCCTTCTACACCCAAGTCTTTAACCTCTGCTCTTCCACAGTCCTTCTGTACCTCCATCTCCAAACTCTGCTCTCTGCATTGGTCTTTCTGGACCTTAGTCTCCAACCTCTACTCTTTGTAACAGTCCTTCTGCACCTCAGTATCCAAACTTTTCTGTCTGGAGGATCCTTCTGCAACCCAATCCCCAAACTCTGTTCTCTGTAACAGTTCTACTGCACCCCTTCTCCAAATTCTGCTCTCTGTAACAGGCCTTCTGAACCCCAGTCTACAACCTCTGCTTTCTGGAACGATCCTTCGGCACCATATTCTCCAACCTCTTCTCTCTGCAACAGTCTTGCTACACCCCAGTCTCCAACATCAGCTCTCTGCAATAGTCCTTCTGCACCTCATTCTGAATACTCTGCTATCTGCAATGATCCTTCTGCACCCCAGTCTCCAAACTCTGTTCTATGTAACACTCCTTCTGCACGTCAGTCTCCAAACTCTGTTCTCTGTAAGATCCTTCTACTACACAGACTCCAAACTCTGCTCCCTGTAACAGTCCTTATGCCCCCCAGTCTCCAACGTTTTCTCACTTTAACAGGCCTTCTGCACCCAAATATCCATCCTCTGCTCTGTGCAACGGTCTTTCTGCACCCCAGTCTCCAAACTCTTTTCTCCACAACAGTTCTTCTGTACTACAGTCTTCATCCTCTGTTCTCTGTAAGGTTCCTTCTTCACCCCCGTCTACAACCTCTCCTTTCTCTATCAGTCCTTCTGCACTAAATTCTCTAAACTCTGCTCTGTGTTACAGTCCTTCTGCACCTCACTCTGCAACGTCTTCTCTCTGCAACTGTCCTTCTGCACCCCAGTCTTCAACCTTGCTCTCTGCAACACTCCTTCTGCACCCCACTCTCTAAAATCTGCTCTCTGCAACAGTCCTTCTGTACTGCAGTCTCCAACCTCTGCTCTCTGTAACGGTCCTTCTGCACCCCAGTCTCCAAAGTCTGCTTTCTGTATCATTATTTCTGAACCAGAGTCTCCAGACCCCGCGCTCTGTAACTTTTCTTCTGCACCTCAGACTTCAACCTCTGTTCTCTTTAAGATCCTTTTGAAACCCAGTCTCCAAACTCTGCTTTCTGCAATGGTCCTTCTGCACCCCTATCTCCAACCTCTGTTGTCTAAAACAGTTATTCTGCACCCCAATCTCCAACCCCTACTCTCTTTAACTGTCCTTCTGCACCATAGTCTCCACACTCTGCTTTCTGTATCAGTTCTTCTGCACACCAATTTCCAACCTCTGCTGTCTTTAACAGTCCTTCTGCACCTTAGTCTCCAACCTCTGCTCTCTTCAAAAGTGCTTCTGAAACCCAGTCTCTGACCTCTGCTGTCTCCAACAGTCCTTCTACACCCAAGTCTCTAACCTCTACTCTCTGCAATGATCCTTCTGCACCCCAGTCTCGAAAGTTTGCTCTCTCCATCAGTCCTTCTGCACCACAGTCTGCAACCTCTGGTCTCTATAAGATCCTTCTGCAACCCAGTTTCCAAACTCTACACTCTGTGACATACCTTCTGCACCCCAGTCTCCAACCTCTGCTATCTCAACAGACCTTCTGCACCTCAGTCTCCAAATTCTGCTCTCTGCAACAGTTTTTCTTCACCCAAGTCTCCAACACCTGCTACCTGAACAGTCCTCCTTCATCCAAGTCTCCAACCTCTGCTCTGTGTAACAGTCCTTATATACACCAGTGGCCAACCTCTGCTCTCTGCAATGATCCTTCTGCATCCAAGTCTCCAACATCTCCTCTCTGCAACAGTCCTTCTGCACCCAAGTCTCCAACATCTGCTCTCTGCAACAGTCCTTCTGCGCCTCAGTCTGGAAACTCTGCTGTCTGCAACGATCCTTCTGCACCCCAGTCTCAAACCTCTGCTCTTTTTAATAGTCTTGCTGCACCTCGGTCTACAATATCTGCACCCCAGTCTCCAACCTCTGCTCTGTGCAACAGTTCATCTGCACCCCAGTCTCCAAACTCTGCTCTCTGAAAAATCCTTCTGCACCCCAGTCTCAAACTCTAATCTCTGTCACAGTCCTTCTTCACCCCAGTCTCCAACCTCTGCTCTTTGTAACAGTCTTTCTGTACTGCAGTCTCTAACTTCTGCTCTATGTAAGATCTTTTTGCACCCCAGTATCCAAACTCTGCTCTCTGAAACAGTCCTTCTGCACCTCAGTTTCCAACCTCTTCTTTCTGTATCAGTCCTTCTGCACCACAGTCTACAAATTCTGATCTCTGTAACAGTTTCTCTGCACCTCAGTCTCCAAACTCTGCTCTCTGCAACAGTCCTTCTCTACCCTAGTCTCCAACTTCTGCTCTCTTTAATAGTCCTTCTATACTGAAGTCTCCAACCTCTGCTCTCTATAAGGTTCATTCGGGACCCAAGTATCCAAGCTCTGCTTTCTGTATAAGTCCTTCGGCACTCCAGTCTCCAACCTCTAATCTCTGTAACAGTCCTTCTGCATCTCAGTCTCAAACATCTGCTCTCCGTAACAGTCCTTCTGAACCCCAGTCTCTAAACTCTGCTCTCTGCAACAGTCCTTCTACACCCCAGTCTTCAACCTCTGCTCTGTGTAACAGTCCTCCTGCATCCCACTCTCCAACATCTGCTCTCTGCAACTGTCCTTCTGCACTCAAGTCTCCAAACTCTACTCTCAGCAACGGTACTTCTGCACCCCAGTCTTCAACCTCTGCTCTCTGCAACAGTTCTTCTACACCCCAATCTCCAACCTCTACTCTCTGCAACAGTCCTTCTGCACCTCAGTCTCCAACATCTGATCTCTGCAAAAGTTCTTCTTCACCCCAGTCTCCAACCTCTTCTCTCTGTAAAAGTACTTCTGTACTGCAGTTTCCAAACACTTCTCTCAGTAACAGTAATTCTACACCACTGTCTCAAACCTCTGCTTTTTGTATTAGTCCTTCTGCACTCAAGTCTACAAACTCTGCTCTCTGTATCAGTCTTTCTGAACATCAGTCTCCCAATTGTGCTCTCTACAACAGTTCTTCTGAATCCCAATCTGCAACCTCGGCTCCCTGTAACAGTCTTTCTACACCCAAGTCTCCCACATCTGCTCTCTGCAACAGTCCTTCTGCACCTCAGTCTCCAAACTCTGCTCTCTGCAACGGTCTCTCTGCACCTCAGTCTTCTACATCTATTCTCTGTAACAGTCCTTCTGCACTTCAGTCTCCAACCTCTGCTCTGTGTAAGTTCTTTATGAAAACCAGTCTCCAAACTCTGCTCTCTGTAACAGGCCTTCTGCACCCAACTCTCCAACCTCTGCTCTCTTTAACAGTTCTTCGGCACCCCAGTCTCCACACTCTGCGCTTTGCAACGATCCTTCTGCACTCAAGTCTCCAAACTGTGCTCTCTGCAACAGTCCTTCTCCACCCCAGTTACCAAACTCTTCTCTCTGTAACATTCCTTCTGCACCCCAGTCTCAAACCTCTCCTTTCTGTATCAGTCCTTCTGCAATCAAGTCTCCAACTTCTGCTTTCTGTAACAGTCCTTCTGCAACTCAGTCTCCAAATTTTGCTCTCTGAAACAGTCCTTCTGCACCCCAATCTCCAACCTCTGCTCTCTGCAACAGTCCTTCTACACCCAAGTCTCCAATATCTGCTCTCTGCAACAGTCCTTCTGCACCTCAGTCTCCAAACTCTGCTCTCTGCAACGGTATCTCTGCACCCCAGTTTCTAAACTCTTTTCTCTGTAAGATCTTTCTGCACCTCAGTTTCCAAACGCTTCTCTCTGTAACATTCCTTCTGCACCCCAGTCTCAAAACTCTGCTCTCTGCAATGGACCCTCTGCACTCCAGTTTCCAACCTCTGTTCTCTACAACAGTTCTTCTGTACAAGAGCCTTCAACCTTTATTCTCTGTAAGGGTCCTTCTTCACACCAGTCTCCATCCTCTGCTTTCTGTATCTGTCCTTCTGCAACACAGTCTTCAAACTCTGCTCTCTGAAAATGTCCTTCTGCAACTCACTCTGCAAACTCTGCTCTCTGCAACAGTCTTTCTGCACCCCAGTCTTCAACCTTGATCTCTGCAACAGTACTTCTGCACCCCAGTATCCAAAATCTGCTCTCTTCCACACTCTTCTCCACCCCAGTCTCCAACCTCTGCTCTCTGTAACAGTCCTTCTGTACTGCAGTCTCCAAACTCTGCTCTCTGTAATGATCCTTCTTCTCCCCAGTCTACAAACTCTGCTTTCTGTATCAGTTTTTCTGAACCCCAGTCTCCAACCTCTGCTCTCTGAAGGTTTCCTACTGCACCTAATACTCCAACCTCTAATCTCCGCAACAGTCTTTCTGTGCCCCAATCTCAAACCTCTGCTCTCTGCAACAGTCCTTCTGCACCTCAGTGTCCAACCTCTGCTCTCTGTAAGATCTTTCTGAAACCCAGTCTCCAACCTCTGCTTTCTACAATGGTCCTTCTGCACCCGAGTCTCAAAACTCTGTTCTCTACAACACTTATTCTGCACCCCATACTCAAAACTCTTCTCTCTGTAACAGTACTTCTACACCCCACTATCCAAACTCTGCTCTCTGTAACAGTCCTTCTGTACTGTAGTCTCAAACCTCTACTTTCTGTAATGGTCTTTCTGCAACCCAGTCTCCAAACTCTGCATTCTGTATCAGTCCTTCTGCACCTCAGACTCCAAACTCTGTTCTCTGTAACAATCCTGCTGTACCCCAATCTCCAACCTCTGCTCTCTGCAACAGTCTTTTTCACCTCAGTTTCCAACATCTGCTCTCAGTAAGATCCTTTTGCAACACAGTCTCTAACCTCTGCTCTCTGCATTGGTCCTTCTGCACCCCAGTCTCCAACCTCTGCTTTCTGTAACAGTCCTTCTCCACTTCAGTATCCAACCTCTGATCTCTGCAACAGTCCTGTGGCACCTTAATCTTCAAATGCTACTCTCTGCAACAGTCTTTCTCCACCCCATTTTCCAACATCTGCTCTCTACAGCAGACCTTCTGAACCCCAGTCTCCAATCTCTGCTTTCTGTATCAGTACTTCTGCACTCAAGTCTCTAACCACTGCTCTCAGCAACAGTTTTTCTCCACCCCAATCTCTAACGTCTTCTCTTCGCAACAGTTCTTCTGCACCCCAGTCTCAAACCCCTACTCTCTGCAACAATTCTTCTGCTCCCCAGTCTTCAACCTCCTCTATGAAACAGTCTTCTGCACCCCAGTCTTTAACATCTGATCTCTGCAACAGTCCTTCTCCACCCCAGTCTTCAACCTCTGCTCTCTGTAACAGTCCTTCTGTACTCTAGTTTCCAAACTCTTCTCTCTGTAAATGTCCTTCTGCACACCAGTCTCCAACCCCTGCTTTCTGTATCAGTCCTTTTGCACTTACTTCTCCAACCTCTGCTCTCTGTACAGTCCTCCTGCACCTCAGTCTTCAAATTCTTCTCTCTGCAACAGTCCTTCAGCACCCCAATCTCCAACCGCTGCTCTCTGCAACAGTCCTTTTACACCCAAGTTTCCATCTTCTGCACTCCGCAAAAGTCCTTCTGCACCTCAGTCTCCAACCTCTGCTCTCTGCAATGGTCTTTCTACACCTCAGTCTTAAACATCTACTCTCTGTAACAGTCCTTCTGCACCTCAGTCTCCAAACTCTGCTCTCTGTATGATCCTTTTGAAAAGAAGTCTCCGAACTCTGCTTTCTGTAACAGTCCTTCTGCACCCCAGTCTTTAAACTCTGTTCTCTTTAACAAGCCTTCTGCACACCAGTCTCCATCCTCTGCTCTCTGTAACAGGCCTTCTGCACCCAAGTTTCTGAACTCTGCTCTCTTTAACAGTTGTTCTGAACCACAGTCTCCAACCTCTGCTCTCTGTAACTGTCCTTCTGCACTTCAGTCTCCAAACTCTGCTCTCTGTAAGATCCTTCTGCACCCCTTTCTCCAAACACTGCTCTTTTTAACAGTTTTTCTGCACATCAGTCTTCAAGAACTGCTCTCTGAAACAGTTTTTCTGCACCCCAGTCTCCATTCTCTGCTCTCTAGAACACTCCTCGTATACCCCAGTCTCCATAATCTACTCTGTGCAACGATCGTCCTGCTCCTCAGTCTCCAACGTCTGCTCTCTGCAACAATCATACTGCACCCCAATCTCCAAACTTTCCTCTGTGTAAAATTCTTCCGAATTCCAGTTTCCAAACTCTGCTCTCTGTAACATTCCTTCGGCACCCCAGTCTCCAAAGTTTGCTCTCTTCTATGGTCCCTCGGCACCCCAGTCTCCAACCTTGTTCTCTACAACAGTTCTTATGTACCGAAGTCTTCAACCTCTGTTCTCTGTAAGGGTCCTTCTGCACTCAAGTCTCCAACCTCTGCTCTCTTTAACAGTCCTTCTGCACTTCACTCTGCAACCTCTGCTCTCTGCAACAGTCCTTCTGCACCCCAGTCTTCAACCTCTGCTCTCTGCAACAGTCATTCCTCACCCCAGTCTCTAAAATCTGCTCTCTGCAACAGTACTTCTGCACCTCAGGGTCCAAACTCTGCTCTCTGCGAGATCTTTATGAAACCCAGTCTCCAACCTATGCTATCTGTAATGGTCCTTCTGCACTAGAGTCTCCCACCACTGATCTCCAAAACATTTATTCTGCACCCCAGTCTCCAACCTCTGCTCTCTGTAACAGTACTTTTGTAAATCAGTCTCCAACCTCTGTTCTCTTTAAGGGTCCATGTGCACACCATCTCCAACCTCTGCTTTCTGTATCAGTCCTTCTGAAACCCAGTCTCCAAACTCTGCTTTCTATATCCGTTATTCTGCACACCAGGCTTCAACCTCTGCTCTCTGTAACAGTCCTTCTGCACCCCAGTCTCCAAACTCTGCTCTCTGCCACAGTCCTCTGCACCCCAGTCTAAAAACACTGCACTCTGCAACAGTCCTTCTGCACCCCAGTCTCCAACCTCTGCTCTTTTTAAGAGGCCTTCTGCACCCCAGTCTCCAACCTCTGCTCTCTGTAACAGGCTTTCTGCACCAAAGTCTCCAACCTCTGCTCTCTTTAACAGCCCTAATGCACCCCATTCTCTAACCTCTGCTCACAGTATCAGTCCTTTACCGCAGTCTCCAAACACTTCTCTCTGTAACAGTTTCTCTGCACCACCGTCTTCAACAACTGCTCTCTCAAACAGTCATTCCACAACCCAGTCTCCAACCTCTGCTCTCTAGAACAGTCCTTCTATATTCCCTAATCTACTCTCTTCAACCATCCTTCTGCACCCCAGTCTCCAAACTTTCTTCTATTTAAGTTGCTTACACCCCAGGTTCCAAAATCTGCTCTCTACAACAGTCTTTCTACATCTCTGTCTCTAAACTCTACTCTCTGAAACTGTCCTTCTGCACCTCAGTCCCCAACCTCTGCTTTCTGTAAGAGTCCTTCTGCACTCTAGCCTCAAACATCTCCTCTCTGCACCCGTCTTTCTGCAACCCAGTCTTTAATGTCTGCACTCTCAACAGTCTTTCTGCACCTCAGTCTGAAAACTCTGCTCTCTGCAAGTATCCTTCTGCACTCCAGTCTTCAACCTCTGCTCTCTGTAACAGTCCTACTGCACCTCAGTCTCTAAACTCTGCTCTATATAAGATCCTTCTGAAACCCAGTATCCAAACTCTGGCCTCTGTAACAATCCTCTTGCTCCCCAGTCTCCAAACTCTTCTCTCTGTAACAGTCCTTCTGCTCCTCACTCTGCAACTTCTGCTCTCTGCAACAGTCCTTCTGCACCCCAGTCTTCAACCTCTGCTCTCTGCAAACGTCCTTCCTCACCCCAGTCTCTGAAATCTGCTCTTTGAAACAGTACTTTCCCACCAATGTCTTCAACCTCTGTTCTCTGTAACAGTCTTTCTACACCTCAGACTCCAACCTCTGCTCTCTGCAAAAGTCCTTCTGCGCCCCAACCTCGAACCTCTGCTCTCTGCAACAGTCCTTCTTGACCTCAGTGTTTAAACTCTGCAATCTGTAAGATCTTTCTGAAACCCAGTCTACAAGCTATGCTTTCTGCAATGGTCCTTCAGCACCAAACTCTGCAACCTCTGTTCTCTAAAACATGTATTCTGCACCCGAGTCTCCAACCTTTACTCTCTGTAACAGTCCTTCTGTACTGCAGTCTCCAACCTCTGTTCTCTGTAAGGGTCCTTGTGCAACCAATCCCTAACCTCTGCTTTCTGTATCAATCCTTCTGCAACCCTGTCTTTAAACTCTGCTTTCTGTATCCAGTGTTCTGCATGCCAGGCTTCAACGTCTGCTCTCTGTAATAGTCCTTCTGCACCCCACTCTCCAACATCTGTTCTCTAGTACAGTCCTTCTATACCCCAGTCTCCATAATCTACTCTGTTCAACGATCTTTCTGCACCCCAGTCTCCAACGTCTGCTCTCTATAAAATTCTTTCTGCACCCCAGTATCCAGACTTTCCTCTCTGTAACATTCCTTCTGCACCCCAGTATCCAAGTTTTCTCTCTTCAATGGTCTCTCTGAAGCCCAGTCTCAAACCTCGTTCTTTACAACAGTTCTTCTGTACCGCAGTCTTCAAACTCTGTTCTCCATAAGGGTCCTTCTGCACCCCAGTCTCCAACCTCTGCTTTCTGTATCAGTCTTTCTTCACCACAGTCTCCAATCTCTGCTCTCTGTAACAGTCTTTCTGCACCTCACTCTGCAACCTCTTCTCTCTGCAACAGTCCTTCCTCACCCCAGTCTCCAAAATATGCTCTCTGTAACAGTCTTTTTCCACTGCACTCTCCAACCTCTGCTCTCTGTAACCGTCCTTCTATACTGCAGTCTCCAACCTCTGCTCTCTGTCATGGTCCATCGGCACCCCAGTCTCCAAACTCTGCTTTCTTTATCAGTCCTTCTGTACCCCGGTCTGTAAACTCTGGTCTCTGTAACAGTCCTTCTGCACCTCAGACTCCAACCTCTTTACTCTGCAACAGTACTTCTGAGCCCCAGTCTCCAACCTCTGCTCTCTACAACAGTCCTTCTGCACCTCACTGTCCGAACTCTGCTCTCAGTTACAACCTTCTGAATCCCAGTCTTCAACCTCTGCTTTCTGCAATGGTGTTTCTGCACCCCAGTCTCCAAACTCTACTCTGTAAGAGTCCTTCTGTACCGCAGTCTCCAAACTCTGTTCTACATAAGGGTCCTTGTGTACCCCATCTCCAACCTCTGCTTTCTGTATCAGTCCTTCTGCAACCCAGTCTTCAAACTCTGCTTTCTGTATCAAGTGTTCTGCACGCCAGGCTTCAATGTCTGCTCTCTGTAACAGTCCTTCTTCACCCTACTCTGCAACCTCTGTTCTCTAGAACAGTCCTTGTATACCCCAGTCTCCATAATCTACTTTGCACAACGATCTTTCTGCACCCCAGTCTCCAAAGTCTGCTCTCTGCAAAATTCCTTCTGCACTCCAGTCTCTAAACTTTACTCTCTGTAACATTCCTTCTGCACCCAAGTCTCTAAGTTTGCTCTCTGCAATGGTCTCTCTGCAGCCCAGTCTCCAACCTTGTTCTCTACAACAGTTCTTCTGTACCGCAGTCTTCAAACTCTGTTCTCCATAAGAGTCCTTCTGCACCCCAGTCTCCAACCTCTGCTTTCTGTATCAGTCTTTCTTCACCACAGTCTCCAATCTCTGCTCTCTGTAACAGTCTTTCTGCACCTCACTCTGCAACCTCTTCTCTCTGCAACAGTCCTTCCTCACCCCAGTCTCCAAATATGCCTCTGTACAGTCTTTTTCCACTGCACTCTCCACCTCTGCTCTCTGTAACCGTCCTTCTATACTGCAGTCTCCAACCTCTGCTCTCTGTCATGGTCCATCGGCACCCCAGTCTCCAAACTCTGCTTTCTTTATCAGTCCTTCTGTACCCCGGTCTGTAAACTCTGGTCTCTGTAACAGTCCTTCTGCACCTCAGACTCCAACCTCTTTACTCTGCAACAGTACTTCTGAGCCCCAGTCTCCAACCTCTGCTCTCTACAACAGTCCTTCTGCACCTCACTGTCCGAACTCTGCTCTCAGTTACAACCTTCTGAATCCCTAGTCTTCAACCTCTGCTTTCTGCAATGGTGTTTCTGCACCCCAGTCTCCAAACTCTACTCTGTAAGAGTCCTTCTGTACCGCAGTCTCCAAACTCTGTTCTACATAAGGGTCCTTGTGTACCCCATCTCCAACCTCTGCTTCTGTATCAGTCCTTCTGCAACCCAGTCTTCAAACTCTGCTTTCTGTATCAAGTGTTCTGCACGCCAGGCTTCAATGTCTGCTCTCTGTAACAGTCCTTCTTCACCCTACTCTGCAACCTCTGTTCTCTAGAACAGTCCTTGTATACCCCAGTCTCCATAATCTACTTTGCACAACGATCTTTCTGCACCCAGTCTCCAAAGTCTGCTCTCTGCAAAATTCCTTCTGCACTCCAGTCTCTAAACTTTACTCTCTGTAACATTCCTTCTGCACCCAAGTCTCTAAGTTTGCTCTCTGCAATGGTCTCTCTGCA
Source organism: Ictidomys tridecemlineatus (assembly GCF_052094955.1). NCBI lineage: Eukaryota > Metazoa > Chordata > Mammalia > Rodentia > Sciuridae > Ictidomys > Ictidomys tridecemlineatus. The sequence goes on from NW_027523199.1 coordinate 17,691, forward strand.
GCCCCAGTCTCCAACCTTGTTCTCTACAACAGTTCTTCTGTACCGCAGTCTTCAAACTCTGTTCTCCATAAGAGTCCTTCTGCACCCAGTCTCCAACCTCTGCTTTCTGTATCAGTTTTTCTTCACCACAGTCTCCAAACTCTGCTCTCTGTAACAGTCTGTGAGCACCTCACTCTGCAACTCTGCTCTTCTCAACAGTCCTTCTGCAACCCAGTCGTCAATCTCTTCTCTCTGCAACAGTATTTCCTCATCCCAGTCTCCAAAATATGCTCTCTGTAACAGTTCTTTTCCACTCTAGTCTCCAACCTCTGCTCTCTGTAACAGTCCTTCTGTACTGCAGTCTCCAAAGTCCGCTCTCTGTAATGGTCCTTCTGCACCCCAGTCTCCAAACTCTAGTTTCTTTATCAGTCCTTCGGCACCCCCGTCTCTAAACTCTGCTCTCTGTAACAGTCCTTCTGCACCTCAGACTCCAATCTCTGCTCTCTTCAACAGTACTTCTGCGCCCCAATCGCTAACCTCTGCTCTATGCAACAGTCCTTCTGCACCACAGTGTCCAAACTCTGCTCTCTGTAAGAACCTTCTGAAACGCAGTCTCCAACCTCTGCTTTCTGCAATGGTTTTTCTGCATTCCAGTCTCCAAACTCTGCTCTCTGTAAAAGTCCTTCTATACCACAGTTTCAAACCTCTATTCTCTTTAAGGGTCCTCCTGCTCCCCAGTCTCCAACCTCTGCTTTTTTTATAAGTCCTACTGCCACACATTCTCCAAACTCTGCTCTCTGTAAGTGTTCTTCTGCACCTCAGTCTGTAATCTCTGCTCTCTTCAATAGTCCTTCTGCACCCCAGTCTGCAATCTCTGCTCTCTAACACAGTCCTTCTGCACCCCAGTCTCCAACACCTACTCTCTGAAACAATTCTTCTCCACCCCAGTCTCCAACCTCTGCTCTCGGCAACAGTCCTTCTGGACGCCAATCTCCAACCTCTACTCTCTGCAACAGTCCTTCTACCCCCCCGTCTCCCATCTCTGCTCTCTGTAACAAGCCTTCTGTACCTCAGTCTAACACCTCTGCTCTCTTTAACAGTCCTTCTGCACCTCAGTCTGAAAATTCTGCTCTCTGCAACGATCTTTCTAAACCACAAACTCCAACCTCTTCTTTCTTCAACGATCCTTCTGCACTCAAGTCTCCAAACTCTGCTCTCTGCAACAGTGCTTCTGTACCCCAGTCCCCAACCTCAGCTCTCTTCTGTTCTCTGTTCTCTGTACCACAGTCTTCAACATCTGCTCTCTGTAACAGTCTTTCTGTACTGCAGTCTCATACCTCTGCTCTCTGTCACAGTCCTTCTTGACCCCAGTCTCCCACCTGTGCTTTCGGTATCAGTCCTTCTGCACCCCAGTCTCCAAGCTGTGCTCTCTGTAACTTTCCTTCTGCACCTCAGTCTCCAACCTCTGCTCTCTGTATCAGTCCTTCTGTACCTCAGTCTCCAACCTCTGCTCTCTGTATCAGTCCTTCTGCACCCCAGTCTGCAAACTCTGCTCTCTGGAACTGTCCTTCTATACCCCAGTCTCCATAATCTGCTCTCTGCAACGATCCTTCTAAACCCCAGTCTCCAACGTCTATTCTGCAACAGTTTTTCTGCAACCCATTCTTCAAATTCTGCTCTCTGTAAGATCATTCTGTACCCCAGTTTCCAACATCTGCTCTCTGTAACATTCCTTCTGCACCCCTGTCTCCAACTTCTGCTCTCTGCAATGATCCCTCTGCACCCCAGTCTCCAAACTTGTTCTCAAAAACATTTCTTCATTACGGCAGTCTTCAACCTTTGTTCTCTGTAAGGGTTCTTCTTCACCCCAGTCTCCAACCTCTGCTTTCTGTATCAGTCCTTCTACACCACAGTCTCCAAACTCTGCTCTCTGTAACAGTTTTTCTGCACCTCACTCTGCAATCTCTGCTCTCTGCAACAGTTAATCTACACCCCAGTCTCCAACATCTGCTCTTTGTAACAGTCCTTCTATACTGCAGTCACTAACCTGTGCTCTCTGCAATGGTCCCTCAGCACCCGGGTCTCAAACCTTGATCTCAACAACAGTTCTTCTGTACCGCAGTCTTCAACCTCTATTCTCTGTAAGGGTCCTTTTCCAACCCAGTTTCTAACCTCTGCTCTCTGTAACAGTCCTTCTGCACCTGAGTCTCCAAACTCTGCGTTATGTATCAGTAATTCCGCACCTCATTCTCCAACCTCTGCTCTCTTTAACAGTCATTCAGCACCCCAGATTCCAAATTCTGGTTTCTGCAACAGTCCTTCTACACCCCAGTCTCCAACCTCTGATATCTGAAACAGTCCTTCTGCACCCCAGTCTCCAAACTCTGCTCTCTGTAATAATCTTTTTGTTCCTCAGTCTCCAAAATATACTCTCTGTAACAGTCCATCTGAAACTCACTCTCCAACAACTGCTTTCTATAAGTACCTTCTGCAACCAAGACTCCAAACTCTGCCCTCTGTAACAGTCCTTCTGCACGCCTTCTCCCAACTGTCCTCTCCATAACTAGCCTTCTGCACCCCAGTCTCTAAAGTCTGTTCTATATAAAAATCCTTCTTCACCCCAGTCTCCCAAATCTGCTCTCTGTATCAGTCCTGCTCCACCTCGGTCTACAATCTCTGCTCTCTGTAAGATCCTTCTGCAACCTTGTCTAAAAACTCTGCTCTCTGTAACAGTCCTTCTGCACCTCAGTCTCCAAACTCTGTTCTTTGCAACACTCCTTCTGCACTCCAGTCGCCACCCTTTACTCTCTGTAACAGTCCTTCTGTACTGCAGTCTTCAAACACTTCCCGGTGTAACGGTCCTTCTGCACCACAGTCTCCAACTTCTGCTTTCTGTATCTGTTCTTCTGCACCCCAGTCTACAACCTCTACTCTCTGTAACAGTCTTTCTGCACCTCATATCCAAACTCTGGTCTCTGCAAAGAACCTTCTGGACCCCAGTCTCCAACATCTGCTCTCTACAACAGTTCTTCTATACCTCAGTCTAAAAACTCTGCTCTCTGCAATAATCCATCTGACCCCCAGTCTCCAAACTCTACTCTCTGTAACAGTTCTTCTGTACCTCAGTCTCCAATCTCTGCTCTATGCAACAGTCCTTCTGCACCCAAGTCTCCAACATCTGCTCTCTGAAACAGTCCTTTGATACCCCAGTCTTCAACCTCTGCTCTCTACAACAGTCCTTCTACACCCCTCTCTCCATACTCTGCTCGCCCCAATGATTTTTCTGCAGCCCAGTCTCCAAACTCTGCTCTCTTCAACAGTCCTTCTACACTCCAGTCTCCATTCTCTGCTCGCACCAATGATACTTCTGCACCCAAGTCTCCAACATCTGTTTTCTACATCTGTTTTTCTGAACCCCAGTCTCCAACCTCTGCTCTCTGTAACAGTCCTTCTGTACCGCAGTCTGCAACCTCTGTTCTCCGTTAGGGTCCTTATGCACCCCAGTACCCAACATCTGCTTTCTGTATCAGTCGTTTTGCACCACAGTCTCCAAACTCTGCCCTCTGTAACAGTCCTTCTGAAACTCAGTCTGCAACGTCTGCTCTCTGCAACAGTCCTTCTTCACCCCAGTTTTTAACCTCTGCTCTCTGTAACAGTCCTTCTGTACTGCAGTCTCCAACCTCTGCTCTCTGTAACGGTCCTTCTACACTCATGTCTCCAAACTCTGCTTTCTGTATCAGTCCTTCTGCACCCCAGTCTCCAACGTCTGCTATCTGCAACAGTCTTTTGCACCTAAGTCTCCAAATTCTACTCTCTGCAAAAGTACTTCTGCACCCATGTCTCCAACACCTGCTCCCTGAAACAGTCCTTCTTCACCCCAGTTTCCAACCTCTTTTATCTTCAACAGTCCTTCTGCATCCCAGTCTCCAAACTCTGCTGTCTGTAATAGTCCTTCTGCACCTCAGTCTCCAAAGTCTGCTCTCTCCAACAGTCCTTCTGCACCCAAGTCTCCAACCTCTGCTCTCTGCAACAGTCCTTCTACACCCCAGTCTTCAACCTCTGCTCTGTGTAACAGTCCTTCTGCAGCCCAGTCTCCAACCTCTGCTCTCTGTAACAGTCCTTCTGCATCATATTCTCCAACCTCTGCTCTTTGTTACAGTTTTTGTATACCGCAGTCTCCAAACTCTGCTCTCTGTAACGGTCTCTGTGCACCCCAATTTCCAATCTTTGTTTCTGTAACAGTCCTTCTGCACCTCAGTCACCAAACTCTGCTCTCTGTAACCGTCCTTCTGCACCACAGTCTCCATCTACTGCTCTCTGTAACAGTCCTTCTGAACCTCAGGATGAAACCTCTATTTTCTGCATGATCCTTCTGCATTCCAGTCTCCAAACACTGCTCTCTGTAACAGTCGTCCTGCACCTCAGTCACCAACCTCTGCTCTCTGTAAGATCCTTCTGCAACCCAGCCTCAAAACTCTGCTCTCTATAGGAGTCCTTCTGCATCCCAGTCTCCAACCTCTGCTCTCTGTAGCAGGCATTCTGCACCCCAGTCTCCGAACTCTGCTCTCTGAAACAGTCTTTCTGCATGCCAGTCTCTAACCTATGCTCTCTTTAACGGTCCTTCTGCACCCCAGGCTCCCACCTCAGCTTTCTGTAACATAATTCTTCACCCCAATCTCCAACGTCTTCTCTGTGTAACAGTCTTTCTGCATCTCAGTCTCCAAACTCTGCTCTCTCCAACAGTCATTCTGCACCCCAGTCTCCAACCTCTGCTTTCTGCAAAATTCCTTCTGCACCCCAGTCTTTAACCTGTTCTCTTTGTAACAGTCCTTCTGCACCCAGTCTCCCACCTCTGCTCTCTGTAACGATCCTTCTGCAGCCCAGCTTCCACCTCTGCTATCTGCAACGATTCTTCAGCAACTTCGTCTCCATCTTCTGCTGTCTTCAACGATCTTTCTGCACCTCACTCTTCAAACTCTGCTCCCTGTAACAGTTTTTGTGCACCTCAGTCTCCAACCTCTGCTCTCTGCAACCGTCCTTATGCACCCCAGTCTCCAACATCTGCTCTCTGCAACGATCCTTCTGCACCCCAGTCTTCAACATCTTCTCTCCTTAACACTCCTTCTGCACCCTAGTCTCCAACCTTTGTTCTCTGTAAGGTACTTCTGCACTCCAGTTTCCAAACTCTCCTGTCTGTAATATTTCTTCTCCAATTCAGTCTCCAACCTCTTCTTTCTTGAACTGTCCTGCTGCAACCCAGTCTCCAACCTCTGTTCTCTGAGACAGTCCTTCTGCTCCCCAATTTCCAATCTCTGCTCTCTGTAACAGTCCTTCTGTACCGCAGTCTCCAACTTCTGCACTCTGTAATGGTCCTTGTGCACCCTAGTCTCCAACCTCTGCTTTCTGTATCAGTCCTTTTGCACCACAGTCTTCAAACTCTGCTCTTTTTTACAGTCCTTCTGCAACTCAGTCTCCAAACTCTGCTTTCTGTAAGATCCTTCTGCAACCAAGTCTCCAAACTCTGATGTCTGTAACAGTCCTTCTGCACACCAGTCTCCAAACTCTGCTCTCTGCAACGATCCTTTTTCACCCCAGTTTCCAACCTCTGCTCTTTGCAACAGTCATTCTGAACCCCAGTCTCCAACATCTGCTCTCTGCAACAGTCCTTCTGCACCTCAGTCTGAAAACTCTGCTCTCTGCAACGATCTTTGTGCACCCCAGTCTCCAAACTCTGCTTTCTGTAACAGTCCTTCTGCACCTCAGTCTTCAACTTCTGCTCTCTGCAACAGTTCTTCTACACCCCAGTCTTTAACATCTACTCTCTGAAATAGTCCTTCTACACCCCTGTCCAAATGCAGAATAATGAGACCTGAACTATCGCTTACCCTGCAAAAAATCAACTCAAAATGCATTAAAGACCCAGGCACTAGACCAGAAATTATGCAGTTTCTAGGAAAAAACAAAGTCAATACTCCAACCTACAGGCAGAGGCAATGACTTTCTCAATAGGATGCAAAAGCTCAGGATATAATACCAAAAGTTAGCTAATAGGATGACATCAAATTAAGAAGGTTCTGCACAGCAAAGGAGACAATTAGAATATGTAGAGAGAACCTATGGAAAGGGAGAAAATCTTTATGAGGTGCTCTTCTAAAAGACGATGAATATTCAGAATATTAATAAAAAACTCAAAAAACTTAACATCAAACCCACAATTATTAAATAACCCAATTATCAAATAACCCAATTACCAAATGGGAAACTAAATGAACTAAACAGACACGTCTTAGAAAAAAATATGTGAGTGGCCAACAAATATATAAAAATACTTGCAAGTCCAGACTACCCTGAGATTTCATCTCACTTCAGTGACAAAGGCAACCACCAAGAATACAAACAGAAACCAGTGTGACAAGAAGAGAATTGGAGAGAAAGGAGCACTCTCACCCTGTTTGTGGGCATGTAAATCAGCACAACCACCACGGAAATCGGGATGGAGGCCCCTCAGGAGAAGTCATGGACCACCCTGCGACCCAGCTCTACCTCTGCTTGGTATTTATCACAGCGGATAGAAGTCATCATACTATAATGACACATATATGCCCATGAACCAGCCGAGGTGACATCAGTGGACGAATGGATAAAGAACATATGGCATATGCACACTGGAATTTTATTCAGCCATAAAGAAGAACGAAATTATGTCATGCTGGAAGATGGATGGATCTTCAGAACGTTAAGGGAATTAAGATACTCAGAAAGTTAAGGGCTGTATGTTTTTCCTCTGTTAAAGCTAGAGGAGGAAAAGAAAGGAAAGTTGGGAAGGGAGTCTCATCATGAAAGTTGAAGGAAGATCAGTAGAGTCAAGGCACCAGGGGAGGAGTTGAAGAAAATGGAAATATTGGAATGATATTGGCCAAGTTCACGGTTATTTTGTGTGCATGTTCAAATATGTGTCAGCAAATCCCACCATTATGGACCACTACAATGCACCAATGAAGTGCGAAAAGAAGAGTTTCACATTACATGGGACAGGCACTATTCTAGGAGGGTGCCCATTTTTTCGCATCTATAAATACCACGATCATTTACCACTGTCAAAAATCTCTACAGATTCAAATGTTCTGGTCACCGCTCCACACATGGCCTCTTCTACTTTAGGGTCCCCTTATTCTCACTGAAATCAGGGAGCCCGTTTCAATGATGCCATCTGTTAATGTCTTCCCAGGCTGCCGAGGACAGAGGCTGCGGGTTTCAAAAGGATCTGGTGCTGCCTTCTGAACGCATGTCCATGAGGCCTTGGCGAAGGCTGGTGCTCCTGGCCCTCCTCCAGATCCAGCTGTGAGGCCAGGGAAGGGGTCACATAACACGCCATCCAACACCTTATTTATTTCTGATCACCATCCTCTCCATTATTCCAGGATCACATTGGTCATTGAACTTAAGCAAACACTGAGTCCAGATTTCAGTCCATCAACCAAAGAGAGTCTAATACCCACTTCCCGTGGGTCAGGAAAATCCTTGGCCCTAACATTTCTGGTGATTACGTCCCTGTGACTGCATTCAAGATGATCCAGCAATATGTCCTGACTTCTTTGGTCTAGAAGAGTCAAACAAATTCTCTTATATATTTTTAAGGCTCCCATCAACAAAATAGAGTAAAATATTTACCTTTTATTTTGGTGTGACCCTTATACTCTCCTGGGCTATATTTTATACTCTTACCTGAGGCGTTCTAAGTTCAGACTTCAATTAAGAGTCTGGTGACAATGTGGGATGATGGATGAGCATCTTAAAGACAATTGGGCTGGGGATGTGGCTCAAGCAGTATGACCCGGGTTCGATCCTCAGCACCACATACCAACAAAGATGTTGTGTCCGCCAAAAACTAGAAAATGAATATTAAAAATTCTCTCTCTCTCTCTCTCTCTCTCTCTCTCTCTCTCTCTTTCTCTCCCCCCTCTTCTCTCCTCTCCTCTCCTCACTAACTCTCTCTTAAAAAAAAAAAGACAACTGCCCAGGTAGAGTCACCATAGGGTCTTCAATTTAGGGAAAGCTTGTCTCCTCGAGAGAGGAGGGGCTGCTTCTGACAGCAAAGAGGGTTAATGGAGATTTCAGGGTTCAAGGCTCTGAGATTTGTCTAATTCCACTGGCATTTTGCCATTCTAATTAACAGGGTTTCAATCATTGTCCTATTTATGTCCTAATTTACATAAAAGAGACCTGGAGAAATTGTGGATTTATAATTTTCTTTGTACTTCTGCAATTTGGAGAATTGGATGTTTTATTCTGATATTAACCTATACCAGTTTCCAAAGAGAAAATATTTCTGATGATCTGAACCTAACTTTAAGGAGGAATATAATGCTTGAACCTATCATTTTCTTTCTGTAAGTCTCCCACTCCAGTCAGTAACAGCAGTCTGTAGTCATGTTGTAATGTTCATTCCCACCCTGAAGGTCGATGGTGTTATTCCAAAGCTCAGTTTTGCATAGACATTTGATTTCAGGCCACGATAACTTAAAGTCTCTGTTGTGTCATTGCACACCAGGAATTATCAGGTTTCCTTTCCCATGGGCTGTGACATCATCAACATATTCAATTCCCTTAGGTCAGACATCTAACCTACCTCCTCAGATCTGTTATTTAGAACCATCTCTGATGTAAACCACTATTGTGGTCAGTGCCACCGTGGTCAGGTAGAGATGAAGAACGACTCTTGATATCTTAGGGTAGAGGAAGTTGACAAAGAAAAAAGTTAGGAAATGGTTGTGAGATCTGGAAGAAAAAAGGAAAATAGGGCAGGTGACACCACCCCATATATGGAAACCCTAGCTTCCCTGGAAATAGACGCTCATTCCACGCTACTGTGACACACATTCAGGAACAGCTGTCTAAAAGCCTGCACACCCAGCTCCTGGCACCAAGAAGATTAGTTCCTGCCTCTACAGGGCTGGTTTGCTGCTGCTGCTATGGGATCCTAAAGAACCCGCTTTTATCCTTTTCTTTCTTCCTCTCTGCCTAGTGTTTTGCTGATCTTGACAGAACCTCTTAAAATGGAGGCCTGCAGTCAGGGGAGTGTGGGAAACGAGGTACTCATACTTTCTGGCCCTGTGGTGTGGGGAGAACACAGAAGGACAGAGATGGTGCTGAACACCCACACAAGGTGTCCAACATACTTGAATCTGAAAGTTGGAAAAGGGTGTTTGTGAAAAGAGAGGAGAGAAAGGAGTCTCAAAGATTTTAAAAGCGGGTGTTGGAGTTTAAGCTCCAGATACAGACTCTCTAACCAGGTGCCTACAAGTACCTGGGAGGCATCTTTTACAAGATGACTGTATACTCCAATTTGAAGATTGGTCTCGATTTTGATCATGCAAAGGGATTCACACCCTCCAGCCAGCTTCTTCAGGGCACTCTGGACCTTGTTGCTCCTCAGGCTGTGAATGACGGGTCTCAACAGGGGGCTCACCACACAGAAGAGCACAGAGACCAGGGTGTTCATGTCCAGCCTTCTCTAGGCCTGTCATAGTGGAAGTTGGCTGTTCCATAGAAGACCACCACGACAGTGAGGAGGGACGCACAGGTGGAGAAAGACTTCCTTCTGCCCTGGGCAGAGGGAATCCCCAGGATGGCCGCCATGATGAGTGCATAGGAGCCTGCAGTGAAGAGGCAGGGGCTCAGGCCAATGGTGGTACTGACCACGTTACACGCAAACTTGTTGACAAAGATGTCTGAGCAGTAGAGCTTCAGGAGCAATGGGGTGTCACAGAAAAAGTGGCTGAACTGGTAGGGCCCACAAAGAGTGACTGTGATGGCCAGCACTGTGTGTGTGACCAAATTCACCAGCCCTCACAGCCAGGACCCAGTCACCAGGCCAACACAGACCTTCACACTCATGATGACTGGATACTGAGGAGGACGGCAGGTTGCCACACAGCACTCATACTGGTCACACAGCCAGTAAGAAGCCTTCTGTGCGAGCACTTGTCACGAAAAAGAAGATCTGGGAAAGGCAGCCCTCATATGAAATGGCCTTCTTCTCCCAGAAGAAGTTCACCAGCAGTACTGGGAGGGTGGTGGATGTTTAGCAGACATCCAAGAAGCTCAAATTGCTGAGGAAAAAGTACATTGGAGTGTGGAGAGCAGGACTGAACCTGGTGGCCACTATTATGAGCATGTTCCCCAGGAGAGTGGTCAGGTAAATGACCAGAAAGAGCAGAAAGAACCAGCCCTGTAGGTTGGAGTGGTTGGAAAAATCCCAAGAAGATGAATTCAGTGGCAAATGATTGATTGCTCATTTCCAATGGTATCATAGCTACAAAACAGAGAAAAAGAGACCCTGACGAGAATGGACTGAGAGCACCCCAAACAGGCTTGTTAATCTGCAGCAAAATGGCAAATAATATTGTATACAGAGATGCCTGGACTCTGGAAAGAGACGTATAGGAGTGACTTTAGAGAGAGCATAACTTCTCACAGAGTTTTGCATGTGTGCTCTTTTGTAAGAATAAATGGAGACTTGGTCAAAATGCACAACCAGCTATCAACCCCTGTGTCTCATTGAATCTGCAGTATCTCCCTCCTAACATTGTGCTTCACTGTGATGAATTCTTTTTTGTATGGCTGTTATTTCAAGTAATAAGTTTTCATTGTGGAAAAATGAGGGAAATGCAGAAAGTTATTCAGAAGAATAGAACAGGTCACAAAATCAAAGCTCTCTTTGCATTCATCCCATTCTACCTCTATCTATCTTTAAATTATCCAAAGCAAAATTTCCCAATATTGTTGTACTCTATTTAGTTTTTTGCCTTGTAATCTTAATTTCCTAACATGAAATTAAGTTAATATCTCCCTTTTTATTGAACATAGAAACCTTCCATTCCATTTACTATCATAAATATTGGAATAGAAGCTTTCGTACATATTTATCTGTGATCATCTCTGATTATTTCTTAAAAGTAAAATTATAAGTCACCTGCTTTTAAATACATTGATCTATTTTCTTCAGTAGAAACTTTTATTTTTTTAAGTTTTATAAGATACAAAAAAATTTGACAATTGATATATACTTAGATATTTTTCTTCTTTTGTATTATAAGATTTACCTCACCAAACATTACATTTCCTGAAAAAAAATGATTGATACAATTACTGATTTTCTATCATGTTACCCATGCTAATCCGTGATCCATTTTTTTGAACGAAAATTTCTTTTACTTTTTCAATCTTAAATGAAAAATATTATAGTAAAACAGTAGGCTCTTGGTCCAGATAGTTGTAGATTGAAATCCATCTGTTGTTTACTAGATGTTATTTGTAGAAAAGTCAGCTCATCTCTATTCCTCAGTTTGTTCCTTGCTTAGGATATTAATGATGTCTATTTCACAACTGCTGAAAGCAGTTTTCAGATAATAAAAGCTATGTGTCTGGCACATTACATTTACTCAATGCCTTTTATCAAGTTAGAAAATGTCTATCCATTTTTTTACTAGTAGTTATTATTTTTGTGTGTGTGTATGTGTGCTGGGTTTGGAATTCAGAGCCTTATGCATACTAAGCATGCACTCTACCACTGGACTTTGCCCCTAGTTTTATTTAGTTATACTTTTTATCATAAATAGATACTGAATTTTCTTATTTTCTCTGAATCTATTGAAATGATATATATATATATTTTTTTTATTTAGTCTGTTACTATGGAAATTCGGTTGATTGAATTTTTGAATATTGAACCAGCCTTGCATTCTGGGATTGATCTCAATTGACTGTAATGTTAGCCTTATTCTATATGGCTGACTTCAATTTGTTAATATTGTTCCCTGCTTCCTTTTGTGTATTCTATTTTCGCTGTTCTCCAGAGATAATCTATTTCTTGAAGAATTCTAAGCTGTATTTTCAGTCAATGCATGTTAGTGGACTAGTGGGAAACAGAAAAGGGATTTCTGAAGTTTCCAGGAAGCCCTGCCTTAGGTACTGTAAACTCAGTCACAGAAATATGGCCTTCACAGTGACCCAATTTCTAGCAATATGGCTGAGCCTAGTTCTTATTCCTCCCGACGTTAGACATTTCGGTCTGTTCCTTTCCATAGTTGCAAAGGTTTTCCGTTGAGTGTCCTAAAGTAACAGTTTCTGTTACTATTGCCCCTGAAGATTACAGCTTTTGTTCTATGCAAAAAATCAGGAAATGGTTCTGGGAGGAGTTTTGGCTGCTGTTGATGTTCTTTGTCCCTCCACCTATCCAATAAATGATACCGTTAAAGACACTTTCTCAGAATACTTTCCTATCTTCCTGGGAGCATTTGGTCGAATCCATGGAGAAAAAGAAAAAAAAAAAACATCTTATGTCTATAGCTTCTCTGGGTCTTTATGCTCTTAAACCAGTCTATACTAAGTCTTTAGCAATCCATTAACTACTTTTTATTTGAGTTTTTCTTTTTTTTTATAAATAAACTCCTATATATCTAGTGGGTTCTCCCATAGTTAAAAAAATGCCTGGATTATTTTGGTTGCTTATCTCTCCCCAGACTTCGGTTAGTTGTTTGCCTTATAATAATCATCCCTAATAAAATCAAGGAAAGTCATTAATTTGCATTTTCTTCTGCTGTTTTGGTTATTATAATGATGAAAACAACATGCTTTTTAGCTATTTCGATAGATACTCAAGGTGAAATTTGAAGTCTATACACTTACTTTTCAAAAATATTTAGTAATTTCTAATTTAGTTAAATATGTAGTTATTCTATTCAAAACAATCTCATTCCTAGTATATTTCCAAGGAAATTAATGCACAGTTCACAAAAAGTCTTATGTAAAAATTCATAATAACTCAAATATTATGTCTTCAGCAGAAGGACAGAAGACAAATCACGCTTTATCATGAAGTAGAATAATTCAGTTACTTTAGAAACACAAATACTGGAACATTAATAACATTGACAAATATAAAAAAAATTTCTGGGTGAAAAAAGCCAGATACAAAATATATACTGTATGTTTCCTTTAAATAAACTTCAAAAATTAGCAAAACAGCTATAATGGTCAAGTAATAATGGTGGTCTTTTTTTTTTGTTTGGAGCTAAGGGGTGATATCAGTTGAAGCATGAATAAATTTTCTAAAGTGATGGAAATGTTTTGTATCCTGATTTTTTGTAGTTCATATATATGTAAAATATTATAAACCTGTACACTTTAAATCTGTGCATTCTTTGAGTACAAATTATAGTTAAATTTTTTAAAAATAGCCTTATTTTAAAAATAAGTAATTAATGGGGAAGAGTGGTACCTGCCTGTAATCCCAGTTACTTGAGAGACTAAGGCAGGAGGATCATAAATTTGAAACTCTGCAAGGCGTTCCGCCCCAAATAATTGAAAAGGCTGGGGATATAGCTTCATGGTAGAGTGCCACTAGGTTCAATCCCCAGTACTGCAGTAAGTAAGTAAGTAAGTAAGTAAGTAAGTAAGTAAGTAAGTAAGTAAATTGATAAATAGAAGTGAAAGCATTTTTTCAAGATGATTTTTAACTCAGGATTTGTTGGAACCACATCTAAATTTTTTTTTAGGTCTCTAAGAGGTTAAGTATTTTCTCCCAATTTTTTTGCATTTCTCTACTTCTTTTTTTACCACAGTGATAGTCCAGGACATATCACATTTTACAAGTGACATCCATTGTTTCCTGATCACGATCTGTTTGAAGCAGTGAATGTGATTGATGGGTGAATTCGGTCTGTATCACAGATAAAAGGCCTTGCTCACCATGATAGATGAGCGTGTGTGTGTGTGTGTGTGTGTGTGTGTGTGTGTTATTGGTTGTGGGATTGGTCTTGACTGAGAACACTGTCTTATAGTTAGTGGGATTGCAAGTTGGCATCTCAGGAAACATTGATGGCAGACATCTCAAAGAATATAGCAGGAATCTGCCATCAAAGGCTCAGCAATCTCAGAACACTTGGTTATCCTAATTGCTATAAATGGAAAGACCCTCACTATTGAGCTTCTCTGAGAGCTGCATCACACTGGGGCGGGAGGAGGGAGCCCATTTCCATAGAGATGAACCCTGTTTCTATGGAGACTCCAGCTAGGCTTCAAGGGGCTGGTGGGATAGTACCAGTGAATGCTGCCAAGCCCTGGGTCATTCTGAGGCGCCTGCTACTTCAGGGGAGGTGGCAGGGTATCAGCCTATGGGGCCGGGATAAGGCTTTGTGAAGCTGTGTCAGGCCTGATTTCTAAGCAAGGTACTTGGCAATAGAAACCTCAGAAAACGTCCCACCCCCCACCATGCCATGGGCCACCAGAGAGCCCAGGTGTGTCTCTGGAAGACAGGCTTGGGTATGAGCATGGACATCAATGATTGCAGAGTATCAACAATAGGGGAACATAAATCTCTTTCAGGTGAGTGCAGACTGAAAACAGGGACATCTGGAGGGAGAAAGACTGGGTTTTAGAAAATCATCAGATCTCTAGGTCTAGAGAAGGGGTCGATAACTGTGAAACCTGGTTTCCCAGGTTTTAGACACACCTGTTTAGTTTAAAAGAGTGATCTGAGTGCTAAAACAAGATCAAAATGAAGTGGTCTATATCTGAAGACGTGCTGTGTTGAAGGTGGGCGAAAATCTCTGAAGCCCTCATGAAGAAGGATATGGAAAACTTTAAAGTCCTAGTTGAAGAGGACACGGTAAAGACAACAAATCAGTTTGGGCAGGCTGGCTAGCTGTTGGGATCACTCAGGAAAACAGGAATATGTGAGGAATAGCAGATGTAGAGGAGGCTTTGGTTGATTTGATTTGAGTAATGTTGAATGTGAGTTATCTGTGAGATAATCACGTGGAAATGTCCTTCACAGACAGCTTAGAACTGCAGGTGTGGATTTGGGAGTCATTGTCTTGAAGGCAACTGTTACAGCAAAGGGTGAATATGAAATCCCCCAGGAGAATAGAGAAAGTAGAGAAGGAAATAGAGAAAGTAGGAATTCTTGTGATACTTGGTGTTCACGAAAATTGTAGTAAAAGTTTATCCAGAAATGACTAAAAACACCACACTATCAAGTTCAGTTGTAGGTATTGCTTTCTCTAAATAATTTCCCTAAACAAGAGGTTACCTTATTAGCATTGATTTACAATAAATCAACTTTGAAATGGAGCTGGAAGCTACATGTACTTGACATTTCTTACGTTCTCTGTTTTCTCTATCAACTACCTGGATGAACTTCAAGTCATTTAGAAATCAGTGACATGTACTTCTTTTTTACTCCCCATATCAAAATAAATCAATATGACAATCTCTTTTATAGGTAGATATCTAGATGTTTTAAAAAAAAAAATTCCACATAGAAGGCAGTTCCAGCAGATTTTACTATGGGAAATTGGTACATGGTCTGTGAATGTGTAAAAGGGAAAACTAAACGTAAATGTTCAGGGATTTAAAAATACAATCTCTGAAGATGTGCATACTGTTATTGTAAAGGTCTTAAATATAAAGGTCAGTTAAGGAGGGAAAATTTCATGGGGCATTAATAAAATCTCCCAATGTATGTTTATATAATTTTATCTACATATAAGTTTTTCTTTGGTTTTACTGGCTAATTTCTTGTAGGTCAAGGGTGTGGGGTAGGGTGAAGGATGATACCCAAACAATCTTCCTTATCCTCTATGCTCTTTATTAATGTAGGGCATTAGATTGAATCATCATCATGGTCACCATTAGAATCAATTATTAACAATTAAACTCATGAAAGACACTTTGTGACACAATATGTACTTGCTCCTTAGAATTTATATAATGCAGCATAGGAATTAGATCAACTTAATAGTAAACCCTCTGCTCTGCAATAATAATAACCATAATCATCATAATCATCTAGGGCATATTTTACAGAAAAACAATTTGAGTGTGAGTCTTCTTAGATTGCTTCAATACACATAAATGCCTGACTTTAAAAACCTTGTTTAATGTAGTTTAAAAGTGGCATGTTTTCTGTAAAAATTAGATTGAATTTCGGATAATCCATTCTATCAAAACTCAGTGAATTTCTTTGAATTGTTGAATTTTTACATACCTGAATCCAATCAGGATTTTTCAAATTGAATAACAAATAGAGACACACATTAGATAAAAATATCTAACACTTATTAAATGCCTATAAGACTTTTACATGCATTAACTTATTTGGTTTACACAACAACCTATAAGATAACCTATTATCCCCATTTTACAGAAAAAAGAATTGAAATTAATGCACAATATATTAATGCAAGTAGGGAAACATCAATGAATCCCTTTAATTTGCATAATGTACATTAATTTATACATTTAATATGTGTTAACAATTATGATTTAAAAAACAAAAAAAATTGACTCAGAAAGTTTATCATGTAATAACTATTATTTGTAGTTATACTTTGTTACCTGATGATAATACCATATATTAGTAACTGTCTTATTATCTTCAATGCCCAGACATTCTTGTCTTTGGTTCTAATAATTCAGTGCACATGATAAATAGTCAAACACAGCTTTCATTAAAATTCCAAATCTCAGGGCCTTAAGAAGCTTAAAGTATTTAAATTTCAATAGAAAGTCGGTGCTTCAGTTAAGCACAACTAATTTTAAAATCTAAATATAAACAAAATAAAATAAATAAGTCTAGAGTCTTAAAAGAACAACTTTTTTTTTTTTGCTTTGGCAATAAATGAAATGTTTTGCTGACTAACCTTAGGGATTCATTTTCTCAAACGAAAAAAAAAATGGGCATGACCAAAACGAGTAAGAATGGTGTGATCATGAAAACCCTTATGCACATCAGGGAAACAATGATTCCTATTTGATCTCAATAGCACAAGCAATGATTAAAATTTTTAAAACCAATTTTAATGTTGCCCAGTAACTTGATTAAAACACACACACACACACACACACACACACAGACACACTCACACACTCACACACACAGTACAAGGTCAATTTATTCGGAAAAAATATCTGAATGATTTCAGGTGCTTGTGGCAATGTGAAATTATTACTCTGAAATCTATGAGCTATCTGGCCTTTCCCAGAGTTGTCCTCATATCCTTCTATGTGGTGTGCGTGCTTGGAGCCGAGGGAAAGATCAGAGGTCATTGTGCAGAACAGTTGGCCTCAGTCAGTGTGTTCCAAGTGTTGCCAGTGATGCTGGTCCAAGGACACAATTTGGGGGAGGCTGGGCTCTTTCACCTAACATGCAGGGATGCCCTTACCCCTAACTGGTAGGTTTAAAATCTTAACAAATTCACCAGGAAAAAGCCTCCCTCCTGTCTTGGAGATTCAGCACTCAATTCAGCATTTAACATCTCTTTCAGTTCTGTTTTTTTGGGGCCGGGTTGTAGGGGGGCAGTTACCGGAGATTGAACTCAGGGGCTTAACCACTGAGCCACATCCCCAGCCCTATTTTATATTTTATTTAGAGACAGGGTCTCACTGAGTTTTTTGGTGCCTTGTTTTTGCTGAGGATGTCTTTGAACTCACTATTCTCTTGCATCAGCCTCCTGAGCTGCTGGGTTACAGGCGTGCACCACTGTGCCAGCTCTTTCAGTTCTTTTTATTTCACCTGTGCTTCTTCTAGCATAAAGAGGAAAGGGAAGACAAATTATTACCTCTTACGATATGTCAGAGCATTCTAGTTATAAAATTCTTCAAAATAAAAAATTCTCTTTTCCATTTAAGATTTTTAAATTTCTTTTCTTTTAGTGGTTAGTTTCAATTCAAACCAATTTTGTTCCTATACAGGGTCTAATTTAGTCCTAAGCCAGATCTACTAAGAAACCCAAAGAGGATAAGATCTGATCCCAGTCCTGCTGCACCCCTCCCCTGACTCAGTCAATGGAAAGGCCCTACTGAGGTGGATGGCGCAAGGCGTCCATCCTCTGGAGGAGCGCAGTATGTTTCTGGGAATGTGCTGATATGTTTTTGTATTCCTTTAATAAGTATAGTTTTGATTTCTCATATGACCATAAAGTATAAAGGAAAAATCATGACTTTCCCAATTAATGCAACTACTTCTAAAGCATAGATCTGTTTGCTCTAAATGCAATGATTCAGCTGTGGAGTGTAAATTGTTAATGTCTAAAGAAAAACTCCCTGTATTCTTGTCAAGGAAGTTTTTGAGAAATTAAATTAAAATCTAGAGAAGGAAAATTAATGTTAAGAAGATAGATTAGTCCTTAGTACTGGGCAACTTGTTCTTGTTCCTGTGCACAATGGTTTGTGATCTTACTTTTGTTTGATTACAACTAATAACAAATCAACTACTTGCCATAACCATGGCACCGGTTCCAGTCAGTAAGTCAAGAAAGAATTGTCAAGGTATAGGCCAATAGTTTGGGACATTTGTAACTATTATTAAAAGTTAACTAAGCAGAAACAGCTCAAAGCAATACTCGAACTGAAAGTACAAATGCTTGCTTATGCATAAGCCAAGATACATTCTGCTATTCTAATTGTAGCTACGTAATATTTTGTTTTGTTTGAATAATGATTCCTGTTTTGTAACCACAAAGTACTGTAAGCCTGCCAAAATGAAAAGTATATTTGATCAACTTCACAAGTAAAGATTGGGATCAACACCTTCACTTTGGTGTCTGTGTTGTTTCTCCACCCCCTCTTTCGCAGACTCCTCACCATCCATTCATCTCCTGAAACCCCCTGTTGGAGCTGGTCTCCGACACTGTCCTTCAACCAACTTACAATCTAATGGGAAGATGAACTCAATATGTGCAGGAAACTTGGTAACAATTCTATGTAATCTACAAATTATCATTATTTTCTCTTAGTGTTTGCTTGGGCAGCTCTGGGAATGGAGCACTTAATACTTGTCAAAGCCCCTCATTCCATCTTGAATATGCGCTCCTCCAGGTCCTAGTTGGGCCTCTCAATTGTGTTCTAAACACTACGGCAACACCTTGTGTAAATGTGCACTCAGTAAAGGTTTGAAGAATGAAGCAGGTCTGTCAAGTACATCCATGGAGCAGAGTTTTTAAAAGATTCTTTAAAGACAGTACTGTGTGGGACCTAAAGGATCTAACAGAGACTTGACAGAGGTGAGAGGACATTTCTGTTCAGTGGTTCTGGTGCAGATATCTTGCTGAGAAAAATAAAGCCTCTGTGGGCATAAGTGAGGCAGCATAGCCCAGCGGCTTCTGAGGAACTCAGGGTCTTTTGTCTCCTAAACATATCCCTTATGGAGACCATCGGCTCAGTTCCCACAGAACAACCAGCTCTGCATCTTTCTTTCCCAATCAGTCATCTCAAAGTCAGGTGACCGAGAATGAAGTCACTTATGAGTGACGCCAAAATATAATATTTCTAAAGGAGGGGGGTTGTGTATGAAGTAGATTACTTAAAAGCTTCAGGGATTTATTACAGTTAATAAATTGCTTGCAACTCCCCTCCGCAAGCATCCATGTGTTGTAAGATAAAGATGAAAACCCCTAGTTAGTGAATGAATACGTTTCTAAACATAACTTCTTCTACAATAATGATTTTTATTTAAACAGATATTTTGGTAGGTCTATTGTTATGCTATATTGTATCATAATGGGAATGTGTCCCTATACTTTCTTGCTAAAAATTATTCATTTCTGTCCTGATCATAAAAAGCAGAGGATTAACACTTAGCATTATCTATTGTTTACCATAAGTAATTTTCCACACACATCATCTCACTTAAGGAATTTAGGCATCCCAGGGTTTCTGGTAATGTTTTGGGTTTTCTTCCAGTACTGGAGGCATCAAGCTAAATCCCTCAGGTTTTGTGATAACCTCTGAAGTTATTTCTACTCTGGCAATACAAGTAGTATTGTGGAAACTTAGACAGACATAGAAAAGGTGCTACGATAGGTCATTAAATAAATGCCATCAAAATGGTAATGAAAATATGTACCATATTCTGTAATATGTTTTTAAGGTGTAGGTATATCCTGATTCTGGGATAGTGTTTTTGAAAATTGTGATGGTAAATAAACTACTTACCAGCAACTCTCACAGAGAGGCGTAGATTTCTGGTTTTGGTGTGGCCCTTGCTGCTCTCCATACTAGCACCTGGGCTGCAAAGAAAGCTCTTGGTAAAACTGGCTGTTGGTCTCCATTCACCACAAAACGGACCTGTTATTCTGAAAGTTGCCTGTCGCATATCTGTGGCCTTATTAAGGAGTCAAAATCCTCTGATCTCTCACAATTCATTTTCCTGTGATGGACATTTATAGAGGTCTGGGGCAGACGTATTGAAAATATGCATCCAGCCTTTCCTCTGCAGCTGCTCTGGGACTCCTCAGTGTGCAAACACAACTCAAGGTCAATGGCTTGAGTTCAACTGCAACAATAGAGAGCAGTTAATTCGCTGTTGGATTCATTAATGTCTTGGCAATCACCTGTTCCAAGCATGCAGCTAGAAGATCAGCATCCTCTCTCTTCTGATATGTGGGTGAGCAAAGTTCAGAGTGAGATTTCTGCTAAGAAGTTGTGGGTGGCTGAAACCTCAAGACTGCTTTCCCTTCCCGCTAGGGATAGAAGGGCTCAGGGTGGGTGTACACTTATTGGGATGGATTTCGCATGGCATATGAAGTTTTTCTTTCATGTTACATACTTTGCCAGATGGACAGATATCAGAAGCCACAATATTAAAAGCATCCCCACTATCTTCAGCTGATTTACTCCTGCTAAGGGCTGATACCTTACCAAACCCTGTATTACTTCGTGCCCCTTAATTTTATGATCCTGCTCATGACCTGGTGAAGAAATTGTTTGCTATGGAGTTTAAAAGTAGGGGAAAAAAAGAGTCATCAAACAGCTCTTTCGGGCACTGATGAAGAAAAGACAACAAGCTTGAAAATCTTGTAGTATTTTACTGCAAAAAAATAAAAATAAAATTATTAGATTAAAAGGTAAGTCTCTAAAACTTAAAATTTTCCATAATACAATGGGGTTTTCCTTATGCTTAGGAGAGACACATTAACAGTACTCCTCAAAGATCTTAGAATGATTAGCCATCAGGGAAAGGCAAAGCTAAAGCACATTTGAGGAAGCACTTCACACATTCCAGGGTCTTCACAATAAAAGGAATGATAATGATGTGTTGTTAAGGGAGTGAGGAAATCAGCCGCTTTATTCACCACTCTTAATAATAATGTAAGCTGGATCCACTGGTCTGAAAAAGATCTGGAACTTCTTCAGAAAGTTAAATATGGAGTTAACGATCCACCTCTTCCACTCCTACTTACAAACTCAAGATAAATAAAAAAGTTGTCCACCAATGATTTCTACATTAATGTTCATATAATGTTCATATTATATATAATGTTCATATTATATATATGAATATTATTCATATAAGTCAAAAAGTGAAAATGACCAGGCAGGTCTGTAATCTAGCTACTCACGAAGCTGAGGCAGGAGGATCACAAATTCAGGGACAACCTGGGCAAATTTACAAGAGCCTGTCTCAAAACAATATTTTTAAAAGGGTTAGGCTTTGTCTTAGTGGTAGAACATTGTTTAGTGTGCAGGAGGCTCTGGGTTCAATCTACAGTACGACACCCACACAGACACAAAGTAAAAATTACTATCCAGTGGGAAATGAACAAACAAATGTGGCATTTTCATAATGTGGAAATCAGTCACAATAAGGAGGAATAAACTAAAATACTAATACAAGATATAATATAACTGAAAATTGCAAACATCCTAAGTGAACGGAGTCAGATCCAAAAGGCGTATATGGTATTACTTCATTAAAAATATCCACAGAAACTCGAGTGTATACATGGGTCTTTCCACATGTGAAGGAGAAACACAGAAATGGTGTTTATTTAAAACTTAGAATCAAGGTCCATTAAGAAAATGCAAGTCAAAGTCACATTGCACATAGCACTTCACATTCAATAGTGTTGGCTAGAGCTGCAATATTGGGGAAAAGGAGATTGACTGCTTTGGGTATAGCTTTTTTTGGAGAGAAAAGTAATAAAAATATTCTGAAATACCTGTAAATTAGAGAACCCAGGTGAGGTCACAATGTGTCACATAATTAGCACAGTGTGCTTCCCCTGGTTGGAGGGGCACCACAGTGGTCATGAGACACTGTGTATGGAGAGAGTGCTCTTGTAATTGCTGCTGAAGAGTTCACATACTTCTACAACTAAGACATTTCCTAGAATAAAACCATCATCTTGTTCTAATCTCACTATACAGTCTTTCTCCCAGCAAGCTTCAGCAGGGCACTCTGGACCTCGTTGCTTCTCAGGCTGTGAATGATGGGCTTTAACATGGGGGTCACCACACAGAAGAGCACAGAGACCAGGGTGTCCGTTTCCAGCCTTCTCTGGGCCTGTAATAGTGGAAGTTGGCTTTTCCATAGAAGACCACCACGACAGTGAGGGGGAACGCACAGGTAGAGAAGGCCTTCCTCCTGCCCTGGGCAGAGGGAATCCCCAGGATGGCCGCAGTGATGAGTGTGTAGGGGCCTGCAGTGAGGAGGCAGGGGCTCAGGCCCATGGTGGCACTGACAACGTGGAGCGCAGACTTGTTGACAGAGGTGTCTGAGCAAGAGAGTTTCAGGAGCAATTGGGTGTCACAGAGAAAGTGGCTGATGTGGTAGGGCCCACACAGAGTGAGTGTGATGGCCAGCACTGTGTGTGTGACCCAATTCACCAGGCCAAAGTGCCAGGACCCAGTCACCAGGCTAACACAGGCCTTCACTCTCATGATGACCGGGTACTGAGGAGGACGGCAGGTGGCCACACAGCAGTCATACTGGCCACACCGCCAGTAAGATGCCTTCTGTGCCAGCACTTGTCACCAAGAAGATCTGGGAAAGGCAGCCCTCATAAGAAATGGCCTTCTTCTCCCAGAAGAAGTTCACCAGCAGTACTGGGAGGGTGGTGGATGTGTAGCAGACGTCCAAGAAGCTCAAATTGCTGAGGAAAAAGTACATTGGAGTGTGGAGAGCAGGACTGACCCTGGTGGCCACTATTATGAGCATGTTCCCCAGGAGAGTGGTCAGGTAAATGACCAGAAAGAGCAAGAAGAAGCAGCCCTGTAGGTTGGAGTGGTTGGAAAATCCCAAGAAGATGAATTCAGTGACAAATGATTGATTGCTCATTTCCAATGTTGTCATAGCTACAATCAGAGAAAAAGAGACCGTGATGAAAATTGACTGAGAGCACCCCAAACAGGCTTGTTAATCTGCAGCAACATGGCAAATAATATCGAATGAAAAGCAGCCTGGAGACTGATAACCTGTGGGACTGGTCTCAGGGAATTAGACCCATGGAGCTGCACACATTTGCAGGGGTGATGGTGGGTTGGAGTAACCAGAGAATTGCTAGAAGCCAACAGAAAGCCATTCGACCTCATCATGGTGTGAAGTCATTTCTCACTGTCTCAGTAATCTCTGTCTTCTGTTGTCCTTTTATGTAAACATAGGATTTCTGGAGAAGTTCATTTTCATTGCAAATGTTTAGAAAAAAATTTACAAAGCAGAGTCATCATCTGCAGAAGCAGTCGATGATGCCTTCAGTGTTTTCCAATGTAGAGTTTTTCTCATTTTACATCAATCTGGATCTCTGTGTTCAGAAAGGCAGAAGTTCACTATTTCTGTACAAAGCTGAAATTATCAGGGCCAGAGCAAAATAGAGGAAAGAAGTTGATGAAGTGGGGTTGGACTGGCTATCTTAAGTATACAGGGAAGATCAGTGGAGTAGAAGGAGTATGAGAGGGCGGAGAGGTTTGTGAAATGAGGGAATGTGAAAAGTCTTTATGCAGATCATGTAATGTGCACATGGAAGTCTAATAAAGGGGACTGCACCTGTATGTATATGTAGAAAGCACCAATCAGAAATTAACAGATAAATGACCCAAAGAAAAATCAGTAGAGAAAGGAGAATAGGGGCGAGAAGGGGAGGGAGATGGGGGGTGGGGACTGAATGGAGTAAATCAGATTCCATGCACGTAGGATCTTTTCCAAATCAACCCAACTTCTATGTATAACTATTATGCTCTAATAAAAAATTTAAGAAGATGACATGATCCTATCAGCAAAGAGTGAGATTTGAATTCTTCTTGACCTATTTGTATACCTTTAATTTCTTTCTTTTGTGCAATGGCTCTGGCAATTTCAAGGATGAAGTTGAATAGAAGTGGTGAAAGAAGGGGCACCCTGTCTGCTTCAGGTTTTTAGAGTGAATGCTCTCAACCTTTCTCCACTTAGAATGATGCTGCCTTGGGTTTAGCATAGATAGATTTTACAATGCTTCTACAAAGTTTCTTCTTTCCCTAGTGTTTCTACTTTTTTGACAGGTAGGAGTGCTATATTTTGTTAAATGCTTTTTCTGCATCTATTGAGATGATGAATAAACTTACATCTCTCTTAAATAAACTTAATCTCTCCCCTTTGGCTAAACATTCAGATCATCTCCAGTCCTATAAATATTTTAATGAACATTTCCCTACATAAACATATGTGACCATTTCGAATTATCTCTTCAGAATAAAATTCAAATCTTACATAAAAGAATTTGTTGTGCAGTTTCTATTTAAAACTAGCTCATGTGAGAAATTATATTAAGTGAAATATGCCAGACATATAAAGAGAAATAGCAGTTTTTCACTTCTTTGTGGAAGCTAAAAAGTTGATCTCAGAGAAGTAGGGAGTAGAGCGGTGGTTATTGGATCCTGGGAGAGAATTACAAAAATCATTGTGAGTCTGATTTCTCAAAGATGCATGAGAAGGACTACCTGAAACATGCCCTCTGAGTGTGGTCTTTAAAAAAAATAAGAGTGGACTTCTAACAGGGTCCTCAGAAAATCTCTCTTCTCTCCTCAGTGGGCAGCAAGAGGTCCATGGGTCTGGCTGCCTAGCAGCTAGCTGTGGTGTGCAAATGGGCAGGACCAGGACGGCTGGAGAATCTCAATAATCACTAGTAGACCACATTCTAGGTGAGGGCAGGCTGGAAACAGGCCATCCAGAAGGAAATGGCTTGAGCTCTGAAAATGACAGAATCTGTGGATTTAGGAAACGGTTGTGGGTCCAATCCTCTCATAACACCTACTCCCTGGGTCAGTCCACGGTTGCCACAGTTACAAGAGGCCTGACCAGAACAACCCGGAGGGGGAGATGCACTCTGGTCTTCTGGCTTGGAGGTTTGGTCTGGGGCCAGCTAACCCATTGCTGCTGGCCTGAGATAAGGTGGGACACCGATGATGAAGGAAACAATGGAGAAAGCGTCCCTAGCTAATGGCATCCAGAAGGTTAAGGCTGGAAAGGGGACAGGAGGAGACAGTTCGCAGGGGACAAGATGTGATTCCCCAGGGCATGTCCCCAGCCACACTCCACCTGCCCACATTTTTCTCAGTACAGTGGGATTTTCAGATAATTAAACCACAAAACTGATGGATCCACAGATTAGGTCACAAATCTCACAGTCTAATCATTTCACCTCTGAACACTGCTACTGTGGCTGACCCTGAGCTTTTGGTGGGGGGATACCTTATTTCTAAGCCATAATAGTCTCTACAGTCCATGTGCTTTGGTTAGAATACCTTCATGTAGTCAGGGAGAGTAATCGTGTGCCAAAACAAGATTAAAAGGAAATATCTGGTAACTGAAGATGTGACATTTGGAGCTTGGTGAAAAGATCTGAAGAGGAGCCCTGGGTGGAGCACTTTAAAGTCCTGGTGACGAGGACACAAGAGGGCACCTGGTCTGTGGGGTAGCTGAGTGGAAGTGGGATTACTCATTAAAACATAAAGAAAAATAAGAAGGAGCGTGTCTGGGGAGAGGAAAGGAGGAAAGGAGGTTGGGCCTGGAGTGTGGGTACCTGCGGGGTCTCCCCAAAGAGATTCCAGGAGGCAGCGGGACAGGTTCCCAGGAGATAGGCCTTGGAGTCATAGCTTAGAGTGACTGTGGAAGTCACAGGTGCTCACAAAGCCAAAATAGAGCAGGGTGAGGAGAGAGGGCCTGATGGACTGTGCAGAAAAGAAGGTGTCCAGAAGGAGGCTCACCAGCTATCAGCAATCATTCTGCACCACAGTGTCAAAGCTCTACTCTCTGTACTAGGCCTTCTGCACCCCAGTCTAAAACCTCTGCTCTCTATAACAGTCCTTCTGCACCCCGTCTACAACCTCTGCTCCCTGCAACAATCCTTCTCCACCCCATTCTCCAAGTTCTGCTCTCTTAAACACTCTTTCTGCACCCCAGTCTCGAACATCTGCTCTCTGAAACAGTCCTTCTGCACCTCAGTCTGAAAACTCTGCTCTCTGCAACAATCATTCTGCACCCCAGTCTCCAACATCTGCTCTCTGTTACAGTCTTTCTACACCTAAGTCTCCAAACTCTGCTCTCTATAATATTCTTCTGCACACCAGTCTCCAAACTGAGATATCTGTAACAGGCCTTCTACACCCCAGTCTCCAAACTCTGCTCCCTGCAAGAAAACTTCTGCACACCAGTATCCAAGTTCTGCTCTCTGAAAGAGTCCTTCTGCACCCCACACTTGAACATCTGCTCTCTGCAACAGTCCTTATGCACCTACGTCTGAAAACTCTGCTCTCTGAATCAATCATTCTGCAACCAAGTCTCCAAACTCTGCTCTATGTAACAGTCCTTCTGCACCTCAGTCTCCAAACTATGCTCTCTATAATATCCTTCTTAATACCAGTCTACAAACTGTGATATCTGTAACAGTCCTTCTGCACCCCAGTCTCCAACCTCTGCTCTTTGTAATAGGCCTTCAGCACCCCAGTCTCCAACCTCTGCTCTCTGTAACACGCCTTCTTCACCCCAGTCTCAAAACTCTTCTCTCTGAAACGATCATTCTGCACCTCAGTCTCCAACCTCTGCTCTCTGCAACAGTCCTTCTGCACCTCAGTCTCCAAACTCTGCTCTGTAAGATCCTTCTGCACCCCAGTATCCAAACTCTGCTCTCTGTAACAGTCCTTCTGCACCCCAGGATCCAATCTCTGCTCTCTGTAACAAAACTTCTGCACCCCAGTCTCCAACCTGTGCTCTCTGTAAAAGTCCTTGTATACCTCAGTCTCTGCTCTCTATAATGGTTCTTCTGCACCCCAGTCTCCAAACTCTGCTTTGTGTATCAGTAGTTCTGCAACCCAGTCTCCAAACTCTGCTCTCTGTAACAGTCCTTCTGCACCTCAGTCTCCAAACTCTGCTCTCTGTAAAAGTCATTGTGCACCCCAGTCACAAATCTGTGCTCTCTGCAACATTTTTTTTGCACCCCAGTATCCAACCTATGATCTCTGTTACTGTCCTTCTGCATCCCAGTCTCCAAACTCTGCTCTCTTTAAGATCCTTCTGCAATTCAGTCTCCAACCTCTGCTCATTGCAACGATACTTCTGCACCCCGGTCTTCAAAATCTGCTCTCTGTAACAGTCTTTCTGCACCCCAGTCTTTAAACTCTGCTCTCGGTAACAGGCCTTCTGCACCCCAGTCTCCAAACTGTGCTCTCTGCAATGATCCTTCTGTACACCAGTCTCAAAACTCTGCTCACTTTAACAGTTCTTTTGCACCCCAGGATCAAACATCTGCTCTTTGAAACAGTCCTTCTTCACCTCAGTCTGAAAACTCGGCTCTCTGCAAAAATCCTTCTGCACCTCAGTCTCCAACCTCTGTTCTCTTCAATGATTCTTCTGCATCCCAGTCTACCACATCTGCTCTCTGAAATGGTCCTTCTGCACCCCAGTCTCAAAAGTGTGCTGTCTGTAACAGTCCTTCTGTATGACAGTCTCCAACCTCTTCTCTCTATAACGGTCCTTCTGAACCCCAATTTCCAAACTCTGCTCTCTCTAACAGTCCTTCTAAGCCTCAGTCTGAAAATTCTGCTCTCTGCTACAATCCTTCTAAACCCAAGTCTCCAAAATATGCTATCTGTAACAATCCTTCTGAACCCCAGTCCCCAACATCTGCTCTCTGTAACAGGTCTCCTGCTACACAGTATCCAAACTCTGCTCTCTGTAACAAGCTTTCTGCACCCCAGTCTCCAACCTCTGCTCTCTGCAATGATCCTTCTGCATCGCAGTCTCAAAAGTCTGCTCTCTGTAAGATCCTTCTGCACCCAGTTCTCCAAACTTTGCTCTCTGTAACTGTCATTCTGCACCTCAGTCTACAACCTCATCTCTCTGCAACGGCCCTTGTGCACCCCAGTATCCAACCTCTGTTATCTGCATCTGTCCGTCTACACCCCAGGCTACAATCTCTGCTGTCTGTAACAGTCCTTCTGCACCTCAGTCTCCAACCTCTGCTCTCTGCAACAGTCCATCTGCACCCCAGTCTCCAACCTCTGCTCTCTGCTAACGTCTTATTGTACCCCAGTATTCAACATCCGCTCTCAGCAACAATCTTTCTGCATCCCAATCTCCAACGTCTGCTCTCTGCAACAGTCCTTCTACACCCCAGTCTTCAACCTCTGCTCTCTGCTACAGTCCTTCTGCACCCCAGTCTCCAACCTCTGCTCTCTGCAACATTTATTCTGCACCCCAGTCTCCAACCTGTGCTCTCTAAAACTATCCTACTGCACCCCGGTCTCCAAACTCTGCTCTCTGTATCGATCCTTCTTCACCTCAGTCTCCAACCTCTGTTCTCTGCAACGATTCTTCTGCATCCCAGTCTCTCACATCTGCTCTCTGTAATGGTCCTTCTGCACCCCAGTCTCAAAACTCTGCTCTCTGTAACAGTCCGTCTGTATGAAAGTCTCCAACCTCTTCTCTCTATAACGGTCCGTCTGCACCCCAATTTCCAAACTCTGCTCTCTGTAACAGTCCTTCTAAGCCTCAGTCTGAAACTTCTGCTCTCTGCAACAATCCGTCTAAACCGAAGTCTCCAAACTGGGCTATCTGTAACAATCTTTCTGCACCCCAGTCTCCAACCTCTGCTCTCTGCAAAAGTCTTTCTACAACCCTATCTGAACCTCTGCTCTCTGCAAGATCCTTCTGCATCCAAGTCTCCAACGTCTGCTCTCTGTAAGATCCTTCTGTACCCCGTTCTCCAAACTTTGCTTTCTGTAACAGTAATTCTGAACCTCAGTCTGCAACCTCATCTCTCTGCAACGGCCCTTGTGCACTCCAGTATCCAACCTCTTTTCTCTGCAGGTGTCCTTCTACACCCCAGGCTACAAACTCTGCTCTCTGTAACAGTCCTTCTGCACCCCAGTCTCCAAACTCTACTTTCCGTATTAGTTATTCTGCACCCCAGTCTAATACCTCTGCTGTCTGTAACAGTCCTTCTGCACCTCAGACTCCAACCTCTGCTCTCTGCAACAGTCCTTCTGCACCCCAGTTTCCAACCTCTGCTCTCTGCAAACGTCTTATTATACCCTAGTATCCAACATCTGCTCTCTGCAATGATCCTTCTACACCACAGTCTCCAAACTCTGCTCTCTGCTACAGTCCTTCTGCACCCCAGTCTCCAAACTCTGCTTCTCTGCTACAGTCATTCTGCACCTCAGTCTCCAACCTCTGCTCTCTGCAACAGTTTTTCTGCACCCCAGTCTCCAACCTCTGCTCTCTGCAAACGTCTTATTATACCCCAGTATCCAACATCTTCTCTCTGAAACGATCCTTCTACACCACAGTCTCCAACCTATGCTCTCTGCTACAGTCCTTCTACACCCCAGTCTCCAACCTCTGCTCTCTTCAACATTTCTTCTGCACCCCAGTCTCCAACCTGTGCTGTCTGAAACTATGCTACTGCACCCCGGCCTCCAAACTCTGCTCTCTGTAGAGATCCTTCTGCACTTAAGTCTCCAACCTCTTCCCTCTGTAGCAATCCTTCTGCACCTCAGTCTCCAACCTCTTCTCTCAGTAACAGGTCTTCTGCACCCAGGTCTCCAACCTCTGCTCCCTGTAACAGTTCTTTTGGACCCCAATCTCGAAACTCTTCTCTCTATAACAGTCTTCTAAACCACAGTCTCCAACCTCTTTTCTCTGCAACGATCCTTCTGAACCTCAGGCTCCAACCTCTGCTCTCTGCAGCAGTCCTTCTGCACCCCAGTCTCCAGACTCTGCTATCTGTAAGATCCATTTTATCCCAGTCTCCAACATTTGCTCTCTGCAACAGTCCTTCTGCACCACAGTATCAAAACTCTGCTCTCTGTAAAAGTTCTTCTGCACCTCAGTCTCCAACTTTTGCTGTCTGTAATGGTCCTTCTGTAACGCAGTCTCCAACCTCTGCTCTCTGTAACATTCCTTCTGCACCTCAGTCTTCAACGAATGCTCTCTGTAATAGCCCTTCTGCACCCCAGTCTCCAACATCTGCTCTGTGCAACGGTACTTCTGCAAACCAGTCTCCAAACCCTGCTCTCTGTAACAGTCCTTCTGCACCTCAGACTCCAAACTCTGCTCTCTGTAACAGTTTTTCTAAGCCTTAGTCTGAAACCTCTGATCTTTACAAAGATCCTTTTTCACCCCAGTTTTCAACATCTGCTCTCTGTAACAGTCCTTCTGCACCTCAGTCTCCAACCTCTGCTCTCTGCAACAGTCCTTCTGCACCTTAGTCTCCAACCTCTTCTCTCTGCAACAGTTTTTCTACAATCCAGTCTCCAACCACTGCTCACTTCAAGGATTCTTTTGCATCCCAGTCTCCAACTTCTGCTCTCTGCAACAGTCCTTCTGAACTCCAGTCTCCAACCTCTGCTCTCCGCTACAGTCCTTCTTCATCCCAGTCTCAAAACTCTGCTCTCTGCAACATTTCTTCTACACCCCAGTCTCCAACCTGTGCTCTCTGTAACTGTCTTGCTGCACCCCAGTTTCCAACCTCTGCTCTCTGTAGCTATCCTTCTGCACCTCAGTCTTCAACTTCTGCTCTCTTCAGGATCTTTCTCCACCTCAATCTCCAAGTTCTGCAATCTGTAAAGGTCCTTCTGAACCCCAGTCTCCAACCTCTGCTCTCTGCAACGATCCTTCTTCACCTCAGTCTCCATCCTCTGCTCTCCACAACTGTCCTTCTGGACTCCAGTCTTCTTTCTCTGCTCTTTGTAAAAATCCTTCTGCACCCCTGTCTCCAACCGCTCCTCTCTGTAACAGTCCTTCTGCACCTCAGTGTCCAACCTCTGCTCTCTGTGATTAACCTTCAACACTTCAGTCTCCAACCACTGCTCTCTGTAACAGGCCTTTTTAACCCCATTCTCCAACCTATGCTTTCTGGATCAGTCCTTTTGCACATCAGTATCCTAACTCTGCTCTCTATAACAGTCCTTCTGCACCTCAGTCTCCAACTTCTGCTCTATGCAACATTCCTTCTGCACCCCAGTCTCCACACTCTGTTCTCAGCAAAAGTTTTTCTACACCCCAGGCCCCAAAATATACTCTCTGTAACATTCCTTCTGTACCGCAGTCTCCAACCTCTGCTGTTTGTAACGGTCCTTCTGCACCCGAGACTCCAAACTCTACTTTCCATATCAGTTATTCTGCACCCCAGTCTCCAACCTCTGCTCTCTGTAAAAGTCCTTCTGGACCTCAGTCTCCAACCTCTGCTCTCTGCAACAGTCCTTCTGCACCCAAGTCTACAAGCTCTTCTCTCTGCAAAAGTCTTTCTACAACCCAGTATCCAAACTCTGCTCTCTGCAACGATCCTACTGCACCCCAGTCTCCAACCTCTGCTCTCTGCTACTGTCCTTCTTCACCCCAGTCTCAAACCTCTGCTCTCTGCAACATTTCTTTTGCACCCCAGTCTCCAACCAGTGCTCTCTGCAACTGTCCTGTTGCACCCCAGTCTCCAACCTCTGCTCTCTGTAGCGATCCTTATGCATCTAAGTCTCCAACCTCTTCTCTCTTCAACAGTCCTTCTGCACCCCAGTCTCCAAGCTCTGCTCTCTGTAACAGTCCTTCTGCACATCATTCTGACACCTCTCCTGTCTGCATGGTCCTTCTGCACCTCAGTCTCCAAACACTGCTCTCTGTAACAGTCCACCTTCACCTCAGTCTCCAAGCTCTTATCTCCGTAAGATCCTTCAGCAACCCAGTCTCCAAACTCTGCTCTCTGTAACAGTCCTTCTGCACCCCAGTCTCCAACCTCTCCTCTCTGTAACAGGCCTTCTGGACGCCAGTCTCCCAACTCTGCTCTCTGTAGCAGGCCTTCTGCAACCCAGTCTCCATAATGTGCTCTCTGCAACGATCCTTCTGCAACCCAGTCTCCAACCTCTGATCTCTGCAACAGTCCATCTGCACCTCAGTCTCCAAATTCTGCTCTCTGTGAGATGCTTTTACACACCTGTATCCAACCTCTGCTCTCTGTAACTTCTGCACCCGAGTCTCCAACCTCTGCTCTCTGTAACAGGACTTTTCCATCCTAGACTAAAACCTCTGCTCTCTACAACAGTCCTTCTGCACACTAGTTAGCAACATCTGCTCTCTGCAACAGTCAATCTGCACCTCAGTCTTAAAACTCTGCTCTCTGCAACGACCCTTCTGCAACGCAGTCTCAAACCTCTGCTCTCTGCAATGATCCTACTGCACCCCAGTCTCCAATGTCTAATCTTTGCAACAGTCCTTTTGCAACTCTGTCTCCAACTTCTGTTCTCTGTAAGATCATTCTGTACTCCTGTCTTTAAGCTCTGCTTATTGCAACGATCCTTCTGTACCCCAGTGTCCAAACTCTGCTCTATGTAAAAAAATTTTGCACCCCAGTCTCCGAGCTCTGCTCTCTGCAACAGTCCTTCTGCACCCCAGTCTCCAACTTCTGCTCTCTCTAAGAGTCCTTCTGCAACTCAGTCTCCAACATCTACTCTCTGCAACATTCTTTCTGCAGCCCAGTCTTCATCCTCTGCTCTCTGCAACAGTCCTTCTTCACCCCAGTCTCCAACCTCTGCTCTCTACAACAGTCCTTCTGCACCCCAGTATCCAAACTCTGCTCTCTGTAACACTCCTTCTGCACCTCAGTCTCAAAACTCTGTTCTCTGAAACGGTCCTTCTGCACCCCAATTTCCAACTACTTCTTTCTGTAACAGTTCTTCTGCACGTCAGTCTCCAAACTCTGCTCTCCGTAACAGTCCTTCTACACCTCAGTCTCCAACCTCTGCTCTCTGTAACAGTCCTTCTGAAACTCAGTCTGACACCTCTGCTATATGCACGATTCTTTTGCACCCCAGTCTCCAACACTGTTCTCTATAACAGTCCTTCTGAACACCCGTCTCAAGACTCTGCTCTCTGTATCTATCCTTCTGCACCTCAGTCTCCAACCTGTACTCTCTGTAACATTCCTTCTACACCCGAGTCTCCAAACTCTGCTCTCTGTAACAGTTTTTCTATACTGCAGTCTCCAAACTCTGGTCTTTGTAATGGTCCTTCTGCACCTTAATTTCCAACCTCTGCTTTGTGTAACAATCCTTCTGCACATCAGTCTCCAAACTCTGCTCTATATAACAGTACTTCTACACCTCAGTCTCCAACCTTTGCTTTCTGTAACAGTCCTTCTGCACCTCAGTCTGACACCTCTTTTCCCTGCATGGTCCTTCTGCACATCAGTCTCGAACCAATGCTCTTTGTAACAGTCCAACTGCACCTCAGTATCCAACCTCTTCTCTCCGTAAGATCTTTCAGCAACCCAGTCTCCAAACTCTTCTCTCTATAACAGTCCTTCTGCATCCCAGTCTCCAACTTCTCCTCTCTGTAACCGGCCTACTGGACGCCAGTCTTCCAACTCTTCTCTCTGTAGCAGGCGTTCTGCACCAAAGTCTCCATAATGTGCTCTCTGCAACGATCCTTCTCCACCTCAGTCTCCAACCCCTTATCTCTGCAACAGTCCATCTGCACCTCAGTCTCCTAATTCTGCTCTGTGTAAGATGCTTCTGCACACCTGTATCCAACCTCTTCTCTGTGTAACAGTCCTTCTGCACCTGAGTCTCCAACCTCTGCTCTCTGTAACAGGACTTTTCCACCTTAGTCTAAAACCGCTGCTCTCTACAACAGTCCTTCTGCACACTAGTTACCAACATCTGCTCTCAGCAACAGTCCTTCTGCACCTCAGTCTTAAAACTCTGCTCTCTGCAACGACCCTTCTGCACCCCAGTCTCCTATTTCGGTTCTCTGTAGCAGTCCTTCTGCACCTCAGTCTCAAAACTCTTCTCTTTTTACCCTTCCTTCTGCACAACAGTCTCCTATTTCTGCTCTCTGTAACAGGACTTCTGCAACCCAGTTTCCAAACTCTGCTCTTTGTAACAGGCTTTCTGCACCCAGTCTCCCACCTCTTCTCTCTGCAACGATTTTTCTCCACCCAAGTCTCCAAAATCTGCTGTCTGCAACAGTCGTTTTGAACCCCAGTCTCCAACCTATGCTCTCTGTAACAGTACTTCTACACCCAAATCTCCAGACTCTGCTTTCTTTAACAGTCTTTCTGCACCTCGGTCTCCAACCTTTGCTCTCTGTAACAGTCCTTATGCAACCCAGTCTCTAAAATCTGCTCTCTACAACATTCCTTCTGCACCCCAGTCTTCAACATCTTCTGTCTGCAACACTCCTTCTGCACCCCAGTCTCCAAATTTCGCTCTCTGCAACGATCCATCTGGACCCCAGGTTCCAACCTCTGCTCTCAGTAACAGTCCTTCTGCACCACAGTCTCCAAACTCTGCTCTCTATAAGATCCTTCTGCACTCTACTTTTTAAACTCTGCTGTCTATAACATTCCTTCTCCACCCCAGTTATCAACCTCAGCTCTCTGCAACAGTCCTTCTGCTCCCCAGTCCCCGAGATCTATTCTCTGTAACAATCCTTCTGTTTCGCAGTCTCCGACCTTTACTCTTTGTAAAGGTTCTTCTACAACCCCGTCTCCAAACTCTGCTTTCTGTATCAGTCTGCCTGAACCCCAGTCTCCAAAATCTGTTCTCTGTATCTATCCTTTGCACCTCAGTCAACAACCTATGCTCTATGTAAGAGTCCTTCTGCACTCCAGTCTTCACCTTCTGCTCTAGGTAACAGTACTATACCGCAGTCTCCAAACTCTGCTCTCTGTAACTGTGTTTCTGCAGCTTAATTTCCAAACTCTGCTTCCTGTAACAGTTTTTCTGCCCCTGAGTCTCCAAACACTGCTCTCTGTAAAAGTCCCTCTACACCCCAGTCTCCAATCACTGCTCTCTGTAAAAGCCCACCTGTACCTCAGTCTGAAACCTCTTCTCTCCATGATTCTTCAGCACCCTAGTCTCCAACCACTGCTCTCTGTAACAGTCCACCTGCAGCTCAGTCTTTAACCTCTGCTCTCCGAAAGATCCTTCAGCAACTCAGTCTCCAAACACTGCTCTCTATAACAGTCCTTCTGCACACCAGTCTCAAACCTCTCCTCTCTGTAACAGGCCTTCTGCACAAATGTCTCCAAACTCTGTTCTATGCAACGATCATTCTGCACGCCTGTCTCAAACCTCTGCTCTCTGCAATGATCCTACTAATCCCCAGTCTCCAACCTCTCATCTCTGAAACAGTCCTTCTGCACCTCAGTCTTCAACCTCTGCTCTCTGTAATAGGCCTTCTGCACCCCAGTCTCCAACCTCTTCTCTCTGCAACGATTCTTCTCCACCCAGTTCTTGAACATCTGATCTCTGGAACTGTCCTTTTGCACCCCAGTCTTCAAACTCTCTGTAACATCCATCTGAACCGCAGTCTCCAACCTCTGCTCTCTGTAACAGTCCTTCTCCACCCCAGTCTCCAAACGCTGCTCTCTGTAACAGTCCTTCCGCACCTCAGTCTCCAACCCCTCCGCTCTGTAACAATCCTTCTGCACCCCAGTATCTAAAATGTGCTCTCTTCAACAGTCCTTTGTCACCCCAGTCTCCAGCATCTGCTCTCTGCAACAGTCCTTCTGCACCCCAGCCTCCAAACTCTGCTCTCTGCAACGAACCTTCTGGACCCAGTCTCCAACGTCTGCGCTCTGCAACAGTCCTTCTACAATACAGTCTCCAATCTCTGCTCTCTGTAAGATCTTTCTGCACTCCAGTTTTCAAACTCTGCTCTCTGTGAAATTTTTTCTCCACCCCAGTCTCAAACCTCTGTCTTCTGCAATAGTCCTTCTGCTCCCCAGTCTCCGAGATCTGCTCTCTGTCACAGACCTTATGTACCGCAGTTTACAAACACTGCTCTCTGTAACGGTCCTTCTGCACCCCAGTCTCCAACCTCTACTTTTTGAATCAGTCCTTCTGAACCCAAGTCTCCAACCTCTGCTCTTTGTATCTATCCTTCTGCACCTCAGTCTTCAACCTGTGTGTTCTGTAACAGTCCTTCTGCACCCCAATCTCCAACCTCTGCTCTCTGTAACAGTCCTTCTATACCACAGTCTCCAACTTCTGCTTTCTGTAACAGTTCTTCTGCAAGTCAGTCTCTAAACTCTGCTCTCTGTAACAGTCTTTCCACACCTCAGTCTGAAACCTCTGCTCTCCATGAATAATCTGCACCCCAGTCTCCAACCACTGCTCTCTGTAACATTCCACCTGCAACTCAGTCTCCAAAATCTGCTCTCTCTAAGTTCCTTCAGCAAACCAGTCTCCAAACTTTGCTCTCTGTAACAGTTTTTCTGCACCGCAGTCTCCAACCTCTCCTCTCTGTAACAGGCCTTCTGCACACCAGTCTCGAAACTCTGCTCTCTATAGCAGGCCTTCTGCCCGCCAGTCTCCATACTCTGCTCTCTGTAGCAGGCCTTCTGCACCAAAGTCTCATAACTCTGCTCTCTGCAATGATCCTTCTGCATCACAATCTCCAACCTCTTCTCTCTGCAATGATCCTTCTGCACTCCTGTCTCCAAGCTCTGCTATTTGCAACGATCCCTCTGCACCCCAGTCTTCAACCTCTGTTCTTTGTAGCAGGACTTCTGCACCTCAGTCTCCAACATCTCCTCTATGCAACAGTCCTTCTGCACCCCAGTCTCTAAATTCTGCTCTCTGCAACAGTCCTTCTGTACTGCATTCTCCGAACTCTACTCTCTGTAACATTCTTTCTTCACCCAATACTAGAGTCTCTGCTTTCTGTATCAGTCCTTCTGCAGCCCAGTCTCTAACTTCTGCTCTAAGTGTCCTTCTGCACCTTAGTCTCCAACCTCTGCTCTCTGCAACAGTCCTTCTGCACCCCAGTCTCAAAACTCTGCTCTCTGTAACAATCCTTCTGCACCTCAGTCTGCAAACTCTGTTCTCTGCAACGGTACTTCTGCACCCCAGTCTCCAACATCTGCTCTCTGCAACAGTCCTTCATACCCCAGTCTTCAATATCTGGTCTCTGCAATAGTCCTTCTGCACCACAGTCTGAAAACTCTGCTGTCTGAAACGAACTTCATGCACCCCAGTCTCCTACCTCTGCTTTCTGTTACAATCCTTCTGCACCTCAGTCTCCGTCATCTTCTCTCTGTATTATCCATGTGAACCCCAGTCTCCAACATCTGCTCTCTTTAACAGTCCTTCTGCACCTCAGTCTCCACCCTCTGCTCTCAGCAAAAGCCTTCTTCACCCCCGTCTGCAAACTATGCTCTCTGCAACGATCTTTCTGGACCCCAGTCTCCAACGTCTGCTCTCTGCAACAGTCCTTCTGCACCACAGTCTCCAACCTCAGCTCTCTGTAAGATCTTTCTGCACTCCAGTTTCCAAACTCTTTTCTTTCTAACATTCCTTCTCCACCCTAAACTCTGCTTTCTGCAAGGGTCCTGCGGCACCCTAGTCTCCAAACTCTGTCCTCTGCAACAGTCCTTCTGCTCCCCAGTCTCCAATATCTGCTCTCTGTAACAGACCTTCTGTACTGCATTCACCAAACTCTGCTCTCTGTAACGGTCCTTCTTCACCCCAGTCTCCAACCTCTGCTTTCTGTATCAGTCCTTCTGAACTCCCGTCTCCAACTTCTGCTCTCTGTGTCTATCCTTCTTCACCTCACTCTCAAACCTGTGCTTTCTGTAACAGTCCTTCTGCACCCAAGACTCCCAACTCTGCTCTCTGTAACAGTCCTTCTATACCATAGTCTCCAAACTCTGCTCTCTGTAACGGTCCTTCTGCACCCCAATTTCCAACCTCTACTCTCTGTAACAGTACTTCTGCATCTCAGTCTGAAAACTCTCCTCTCCATGATACTTCTGCACCCCAGTCTCCAACCACTGCTCTCTATAACAGTCCACCTGCACCTTAGTCTCCAACCTCTGCTCTCTGTAAGATTCTTCAGCAACTCTTTCTTCAAAATCTGCTCTCTGTACCAGTCCTTCTGCACCCCAGTCTCCAACCTCTCCTCTCTGTAACAGACCTTCTGCACGCTAGTCTTCAAATATGCTCTCTTTAGCGGGCCTTCTGCATGAAAGTCTCCAACATCTGCTCTCTGCAAGGAACCTTCAGCACCCCAGTCTTTAAACTCTGCTCTCTGCAATGATCCTACTGAACCTTAGTCTCAAAACTCTGATTTCTAAAACAGCCCTTCTGCACCTCAGTCTCCAAATTCTGCTCTCTGTAAGATTCTTCTGCACCACTGTCTCCAACCTCTTTTCTCTGTAACATTCCTCCTTCACCCCAGTATTCAACCTCTGCTTTCTGTATCAGTTTTTCTGAACCCCAGTCTCCAACCTCTGCTCTATATGTCTATCCTTCTTCACCTCAGTCTCCAACC
>NW_027523200.1:0-56242 GCF_052094955.1 Ictidomys tridecemlineatus
GAAATCTCAGCAAACACTTTTTCACCCAATCTTGATGATACTTTCAGGTAATGATCAGTACACCAAGCCCACTTGGCTCGCCAAATTTCGTTCTTCTAGGTTAAACCGTTCCTTGGCAGGAACCGGTTTCATTTTGAGG
This sequence comes from Ictidomys tridecemlineatus, assembly GCF_052094955.1. Classification (NCBI taxonomy): domain Eukaryota; kingdom Metazoa; phylum Chordata; class Mammalia; order Rodentia; family Sciuridae; genus Ictidomys; species Ictidomys tridecemlineatus. The sequence continues at coordinate 140 of NW_027523200.1, forward strand.
TTTCACTCTGCTTTCTCCTATAGGGATACATGTATTTGGAACTCTAAATCAAACACGGTTTGTGCTAGCTCTTTGAAACTTGACACAATAAAGCAGTTTCAAGTTCTATCTCTATGGTTTGTTTGCTGTTGATGTAGCCCTTAGCAGAGACTGGCGAGAATCACTTTCATGGAAAGGGCCTGCCAAGCTTCCAAAGAACTACGAGTTGCCTGAAATCTCAGCAAACACTTTTTCACCCAATCTTGATGATACTTTCAGGTAATGATCAGTACACCAAGCCCACTTGGCTCGCCAAATTTCGTTCTTCTAGGTTAAACCGTTCCTTGGCAGGAACCGGTTTCATTTTGAGGTTTCACTCTGTTTTCTCCTATAGGGATACATGTATTTGGAACTCTAAATCCAACACGGTTTGTGCTAGCTCTTTGAAACTTGACACAATAAAGCAGTTTCAAGTTCTATCTCTATGGTTTGTTTGCTGTTGATGTAGCCCTAAGCAGAGACTGGCGAGAATCACTTTCATGGAAAGGGCCTGCCAAGCTTCCAAAGAACTACGAGTTGCCTGAAATCTCAGCAAACACTTTTTCACCCAATCTTGATGATACTTTCAGGTAATGATCAGTACACCAAGCCCACTTGGCTCGCCAAATTTCGTTCTTCTAGGTTAAACCGTTCCTTGGCAGGAACCGGTTTCATTTTGAGGTTTCACTCTGCTTTCTCCTATAGGGATACATGTATTTGGAACTCTAAATCCAACACGGTTTGTGCTAGCTCTTTGAAACTTGACACAATAAAGCAGTTTCAAGTTCTATCTCTATGGTTTGTTTGCTGTTGATGTAGCCCTTAGCAGAGACTGGCGAGAATCACTTTCATGGAAAGGGCCTGCCAAGCTTCCAAAGAACTACGAGTTGCCTGAAATCTCAGCAAACACTTTTTCACCCAATCTTGATGATACTTTCAGGTAATGATCAGTACACCAAGCCCACTTGGCTCGCCAAATTTCGTTCTTCTAGGTTAAACCGTTCCTTGGCAGGAACCGGTTTCATTTTGAGGTTTCACTCTGTTTTCTCCTATAGGGATACATGTATTTGGAACTCTAAATCCAACACGGTTTGTGCTAGCTCTTTGAAACTTGACACAATAAAGCAGTTTCAAGTTCTATCTCTATGGTTTGTTTGCTGTTGATGTAGCCCTTAGCAGAGACTGGCGAGAATCACTTTCATGGAAAGGGCCTGCCAAGCTTCGAAAAAACTACGAGTTTCCTGAAATCTCAACAAACACTTTTTCACCCAATCTTGATGATACTTTCAGGTAATGATCAGTACACCAAGCCCACTTGGCTCGCCAAATTTCGTTCTTCTAGGTTAAACCGTTCCTTGGCAGTAACCGGTTTCATTTTGAGGTTTCACTCTGTTTTCTCCTATAGGGATACATGTATTTGGAACTCTAAATCCAACACGGTTTGTGCTAGCTCTTTGAAACTTGACACAATAAAGCAGTTTCAAGTTCTATCTCTATGGTTTGTTTGCTGTTGATGTAGCCCTAAGCAGAGACTGGCGAGAATCACTTTCATGGAAAGGGCCTGCCAAGCTTCCAAAGAACTACGAGTTGCCTGAAATCTCAGCAAACACTTTTTCACCCAATCTTGATGATACTTTCAGGTAATGATCAGTACACCAAGCCCACTTGGCTCGCCAAATTTCGTTCTTCTAGGTGATACCGTTCCTTGGCAGGAACCGGTTTCATTTTGAGGTTTCACTCTTTTTTCTCCTATAGGGATACATGTATTTGGAACTCTACATCCAACACGGTTTGTGCTAGCTCTTTGAAACTTGACACAATAAAGCAGTTTCAAGTTCTATCTCTATGGTTTGTTTGCTGTTGATGTAGCCCTAAGCAGAGACTGGCGAGAATCACTTTCATGGAAAGGGCCTGCCAAGCTTCCAAAGAACTACGAGTTGCCTGAAATCTCAGCAAACACTTTTTCACCCAATCTTGATGATACTTTCAGGTAATGATCAGTACACCAAGCCCACTTGGCTCGCCAAATTTCGTTCTTCTAGGTTAAACCGTTCCTTGGCAGGAACCGGTTTCATTTTGAGGTTTCACTCTGTTTTCTCCTATAGGGATACATGTATTTGGAACTCTAAATCCAACACGGTTTGTGCTAGCTCTTTGAAACTTGACACAATAAAGCAGTTTCAAGTTCTATGTCTATGGTTTGTTTGCTGTTGATGTAGCCCTAAGCAGAGACTGGCGAGAATCACTTTCATGGAAAGGGCCTGCCAAGCTTCCAAAGAACTACGAGTTGCCTGAAATCTCAGCAAACACTTTTTCACCCAATCTTGATGATACTTTCAGGTAATGATCAGTACACCAAGCCCACTTGGCTCGCCAAATTTCGTTCTTCTAGGTTAAACCGTTCCTTGGCAGGAACCGGTTTCATTTTGAGGTTTCACTCTGCTTTCTCCTATAGGGATACATGTATTTGGAACTCTAAATCAAACACGGTTTGTGCTAGCTCTTTGAAACTTGACACAATAAAGCAGTTTCAAGTTCTATCTCTATGGTTTGTTTGCTGTTGATGTAGCCCTTAGCAGAGACTGGCGAGAATCACTTTCATGGAAAGGGCCTGCCAAGCTTCCAAAGAACTACGAGTTGCCTGAAATCTCAGCAAACACTTTTTCACCCAATCTTGATGATACTTTCAGGTAATGATCAGTACACCAAGCCCACTTGGCTCGCCAAATTTCGTTCTTCTAGGTTAAACCGTTCCTTGGCAGGAACCGGTTTCATTTTGAGGTTTCACTCTGTTTTCTCCTATAGGGATACATGTATTTGGAACTCTAAATCCAACACGGTTTGTGCTAGCTCTTTGAAACTTGACACAATAAAGCAGTTTCAAGTTCTATCTCTATGGTTTGTTTGCTGTTGATGTAGCCCTAAGCAGAGACTGGCGAGAATCACTTTCATGGAAAGGGCCTGCCAAGCTTCCAAAGAACTACGAGTTGCCTGAAATCTCAGCAAACACTTTTTCACCCAATCTTGATGATACTTTCAGGTAATGATCAGTACACCAAGCCCACTTGGCTCGCCAAATTTCGTTCTTCTAGGTTAAACCGTTCCTTGGCAGGAACCGGTTTCATTTTGAGGTTTCACTCTGCTTTCTCCTATAGGGATACATGTATTTGGAACTCTAAATCCAACACGGTTTGTGCTAGCTCTTTGAAACTTGACACAATAAAGCAGTTTCAAGTTCTATCTCTATGGTTTGTTTGCTGTTGATGTAGCCCTTAGCAGAGACTGGCGAGAATCACTTTCATGGAAAGGGCCTGCCAAGCTTCCAAAGAACTACGAGTTGCCTGAAATCTCAGCAAACACTTTTTCACCCAATCTTGATGATACTTTCAGGTAATGATCAGTACACCAAGCCCACTTGGCTCGCCAAATTTCGTTCTTCTAGGTTAAACCGTTCCTTGGCAGGAACCGGTTTCATTTTGAGGTTTCACTCTGTTTTCTCCTATAGGGATACATGTATTTGGAACTCTAAATCCAACACGGTTTGTGCTAGCTCTTTGAAACTTGACACAATAAAGCAGTTTCAAGTTCTATGTCTATGGTTTGTTTGCTGTTGATGTAGCCCTAAGCAGAGACTGGCGAGAATCACTTTCATGGAAAGGGCCTGCCAAGCTTCCAAAGAACTACGAGTTGCCTGAAATCTCAGCAAACACTTTTTCACCCAATCTTGATGATACTTTCAGGTAATGATCAGTACACCAAGCCCACTTCGCTCGCCAAATTTCGTTCTTCTAGGTTAAACCGTTCCTTGGCAGGAACCGGTTTCATTTTGAGGTTTCACTCTGCTTTCTCCTATAGGGATACATGTATTTGGAACTCTAAATCCAACACGGTTTGTGCTAGCTCTTTGAAACTTGACACAATAAAGCAGTTTCAAGTTCTATCTCTATGGTTTGTTTGCTGTTGATGTAGCCCTAATCAGAGACTGGCGAGAATCACTTTCATGGAAAGGGCCTGCCAAGCTTCCAAAGAACTACGAGTTGCCTGAAATCTCAGCAAACACTTTTTCACCCAATCTTGATGATACTTTCAGGTAATGATCAGTACACCAAGCCCACTTGGCTCGCCAAATTTCGTACTTCTAGGTTAAACCGTTCCTTGGCAGTAACCGTTTCATTTTGAGGTTTCACTCTGTTTTCTCCTATAGGGATACATGTATTTGGAACTCTAAATCCAACACGGTTTGTGCTAGCTCTTTGAAACTTGACACAATAAAGCAGTTTCAAGATCTATCTCTATGGTTTGTTTGCTGTTGATGTAGCCCTAAGCAGAGACTGGCGAGAATCACTTTCATGGAAAGGGCCTGCCAAGCTTCGAAAAAACTACGAGTTTCCTGAAATCTCAACAAACACTTTTTCACCCAATCTTGATGATACTTTCAGGTAATGATCAGTACACCAAGCCCACTTGGCTCGCCAAATTTCGTTCTTCTAGGTGAAACCGTTCCTTGGCAGTAACCGGTTTCATTTTGAGGTTTCACTCTGTTTTCTCCTATAGGGATACATGTATTTGGAACTCTAAATCCAACACGGTTTGTGCTAGCTCTTTGAAACTTGACACAATAAAGCAGTTTCAAGATCTATCTCTATGGTTTGTTTGCTGTTGATGTAGCCCTAAGCAGAGACTGGCGAGAATCACTTTCATGGAAAGGGCCTGCCAAGCTTCCAAAAAACTACGAGTTGCCTGAAATCTCAGCAAACACTTTTTCACCCAATCTTGATGATACTTTCAGGTAATGATCAGTACACCAAGCCCACTTGGCTCGCCAAATTTCGTTCTTCTAGGTTAAACCGTTCCTTGGCAGTAACCGGTTTCATTTTGAGGTTTCACTCTGTTTTCTCCTATAGGGATACATGTATTTGGAACTCTAAATCCAACACGGTTTGTGCTAGCTCTTTGAAACTTGACACAATAAAGCAGTTTCAAGATCTATCTCTATGGTTTGTTTGCTGTTGATGTAGCCCTAAGCAGAGACTGGCGAGAATCACTTTCATGGAAAGGGCCTGCCAAGCTTCGAAAAAACTACGAGTTTCCTGAAATCTCAACAAACACTTTTTCACCCAATCTTGATGATACTTTCAGGTAATGATCAGTACACCAAGCCCACTTGGCTCGCCAAATTTCGTTCTTCTAGGTTAAACCGTTCCTTGGCAGTAACCGGTTTCATTTTGAGGTTTCACTCTGTTTTCTCCTATAGGGATACATGTATTTGGAACTCTAAATCCAACACGGTTTGTGCTAGCTCTTTGAAACTTGACACAATAAAGCAGTTTCAAGTTCTATCTCTATGGTTTGTTTGCTGTTGATGTAGCCCTAAGCAGAGACTGGCGAGAATCACTTTCATGGAAAGGGCCTGCCAAGCTTCCAAAGAACTACGAGTTGCCTGAAATCTCAGCAAACACTTTTTCACCCAATCTTGATGATACTTTCAGGTAATGATCAGTACACCAAGCCCACTTGGCTCGCCAAATTTAGTTCTTCTAGGTGAAACCGTTCCTTGGCAGGAACCGGTTTCATTTTGAGGTTTCACTCTGTTTTCTCCTATAGGGATACATGTATTTGGAACTCTAAATCCAACACGGTTTGTGCTAGCTCTTTGAAACTTGACACAATAAAGCAGTTTCAAGTTCTATCTCTATGGTTTGTTTGCTGTTGATGTAGCCCTAAGCAGAGACTGGCGAGAATCACTTTCATGGAAAGGGCCTGCCAAGCTTCCAAAGAACTACGAGTTGCCTGAAATCTCAGCAAACACTTTTTCACCCAACCTTGATGATACTTTCAGGTAATGATCAGTACACCAAGCCCACTTGGCTCGCCAAATTTCGTTCTTCTAGGTTAAACCGTTCCTTGGCAGGAACCGGTTTCATTTTGAGGTTTCACTCTGTTTTCTCCTATAGGGATACATGTATTTGGAACTCTAAATCCAACACGGTTTGTGCTAGCTCTTTGAAACTTGACACAATAAAGCAGTTTCAAGTTCTATGTCTATGGTTTGTTTGCTGTTGATGTAGCCCTAAGAAGAGACTGGCGAGAATCACTTTCATGGAAAGGGCCTGCCAAGCTTCCAAAGAACTACGAGTTGCCTGAAATCTCAGCAAACACTTTTTCACCCAATCTTGATGATACTTTCAGGTAATGATCAGTACACCAAGCCCACTTCGCTCGCCAAATTTCGTTCTTCTAGGTTAAACCATTCCTTGGCAGGAACCGGTTTCATTTTGAGGTTTCACTCTGCTTTCTCCTATAGGGATACATGTATTTGGAACTCTAAATCCAACACGGTTTGTGCTAGCTCTTTGAAACTTGACACAATAAAGCAGTTTCAAGTTCTATCTCTATGGTTTGTTTGCTGTTGATGTAGCCCTAAGCAGAGACTGGCGAGAATCACTTTCATGGAAAGGGCCTGCCAAGCTTCCAAAGAACTACGAGTTGCCTGAAATCTCAGCAAACACTTTTTCACCCAATCTTGATGATACTTTCAGGTAATGATCAGTACACCAAGCCCACTTGGCTCGCCAAATTTCGTTCTTCTAGGTGAAACCGTTCCTTGGCAGTAACCGGTTTCATTTTGAGGTTTCACTCTGTTTTCTCCTATAGGGATACATGTATTTGGAACTCTAAATCCAACACGGTTTGTGCTAGCTCTTTGAAACTTGACACAATAAAGCAGTTTCAAGTTCTATCTCTATGGTTTGTTTGCTGTTGATGTAGCCCTAAGCAGAGACTGGCGAGAATCACTTTCATGGAAAGGGCCTGCCAAGCTTCCAAAGAACTACGAGTTGCCTGAAATCTCAGCAAACACTTTTTCACCCAATCTTGATGATACTTTCAGGTAATGATCAGTACACCAAGCCCACTTGGCTCGCCAAATTTCGTTCTTCTAGGTTAAACCGTTCCTTGGCAGGAACCGGTTTCATTTTGAGGTTTCACTCTGTTTTCTCCTATAGGGATACATGTATTTGGAACTCTAAATCCAACACGGTTTGTGCTAGCTCTTTGAAACTTGACACAATAAAGCAGTTTCAAGTTCTATCTCTATGGTTTGTTAGCTGTTGATGTAGCCCAAAGCAGAGACTGGCGAGAATCACTTTCATGGAAAGGGCCTGCCAAGCTTCCAGAAAACTACGAGTTGCCTGAAATCTCAGCAAACACTTTTTCACCCAATCTTGATGATACTTTCAGGTAATGATCAGTACACCAAGCCCACTTGGCTCGCCAAATTTCGTTCTTCTAGGTTAAACCTTTCGTTGGTAGCAACCGGTTTCATTTTGAGGTTTCACTCTGTTTTCTCCTATAGGGATACATGTATTTGGAACTCTAAATCCAACACGGTTTGTGCTAGCTCTTTGAAACTTGACACAATAAAGCAGTTTCAAGTTCTATCTCTATGGTTTGTTTGCTGTTGATGTAGCCCTAAGCAGAGACTGGCGAGAATCACTTTCATGGAAAGGGCCTGCCAAGCTTCCAAAAAACTACGAGTTGCCTGAAATCTCAGCAAACACTTTTTCACCCAATCTTGATGATACTTTCAGGTAATGATCAGTACACCAAGCCCACTTGGCTCGCCAAATTTCGTTCTTCTAGGTTAAACCGTTCCTTGGCAGTAACCGGTTTCATTTTGAGGTTTCACTCTGTTTTCTCCTATAGGGATACATGTATTTGGAACTCTAAATCAAACACGGTTTGTGCTAGCTCTTTGAAACTTGACACAATAAAGCAGTTTCAAGATCTATCTCTATGGCTTGTTTGCTGTTGATGTAGCCCTAAGCAGAGACTGGCGAGAATCACTTTCATGGAAAGGGCCTGCCAAGCTTCCAAAGAACTACGAGTTGCCTGAAATCTCAGCAAACACTTTTTCACCCAATCTTGATGATACTTTCAGGTAATGATCAGTACACCAAGCCCACTTGGCTCGCCAAATTTCGTTCTTCTAGGTTAAACCGTTCCTTGGCAGTAACTGGTTTCATTTTGAGGTTTCACTCTGTTTTCTCCTATAGGGATACATGTATTTGGAACTCTAAATCCAACACGGTTTGTGCTAGCTCTTTGAAACTTGACACAATAAAGCAGTTTCAAGATCTATCTCTATGGTTTGTTTGCTGTTGATGTAGCCCTAAGCAGAGACTGGCGAGAATCACTTTCATGGAAAGGGCCTGCCAAGCTTCGAAAAAACTACGAGTTTCCTGAAATCTCAAGAAACACTTTTTTACCCAATCTTGATGATACTTTCAGGTAATGATCAGTACACCAAGCCCACTTGGCTCGCCAAATTTCGTTCTTCTAGGTTAAACCGTTCCTTGGCAGTAACCGGTTTCATTTTGAGGTTTCACTCTGTTTTCTCCTATAGGGATACATGTATTTGGAACTCTAAATCCAACACGGTTTGTGCTAGCTCTTTGAAACTTGACACAATAAAGCAGTTTCAAGATCTATCTCTATGGTTTGTTTGCTGTTGATGTAGCCCTAAGCAGAGACTGGCGAGAATCACTTTCATGGAAAGGGCCTGCCAAGCTTCGAAAAAACTACGAGTTTCCTGAAATCTCAACAAACACTTTTTCACCCAATCTTGATGATACTTTCAGGTAATGATCAGTACACCAAGCCCACTTGGCTCGCCAAATTTCGTTCTTCTAGGTTAAACCGTTCCTTGGCAGTAACCGGTTTCATTTTGAGGTTTCACTCTGTTTTCTCCTATAGGGATACATGTTTTTGGAACTCTAAATCAAACACGGTTTGTGCTAGCTCTTTGAAACTTGACACAATAAAGCAGTTTCAAGATCTATCTCTATGGTTTGTTTGCTGTTGATGTAGCCCTAAGCAGAGACTGGCGAGAATCACTTTCATGGAAAGGGCCTGCCAAGCTTCCAAAAAACTTCGAGTTGCCTGAAATTTCAACAAACACTTTTTCACCCAATCTTGATGATACTTTCAGGTAATGATCAGTACACCAAGCCCACTTGGCTCGCCAAATTTCTTTCTTCTAGGTTAAACCGTTCGTTCACAGTAACCGGTTTCATTTTGAGGTTTCACTCTGTTTTCTCCTATAGGGATACATGTATTTGGAACTCTAAATCCAACACGGTTTGTGCTAGCTCTTTGAAACTTGACACAATAAAGCAGTTTCAAGTTCTATCTCTATGCTTTGTTAGCTGTTGATGTAGCCCTAAGCAGAGACTGGCGAGAATCACTTTCATGGAAAGGGCCTGCCAAGCTTCCAAAAAACTACGAGTTGCATGAAATCTCAGCAAACACTTTTTCACCCAATCTTGATGATACTTTCAGGTAATGATCAGTACACCAAGCCCACTTGGCTCGCCAAATTTCGTTGTTCTAGGTTAAACCGTTCCTTGGCAGGAACCGGTTTCATTTTGAGGTTTCACTCTGTTTTCTCCTATAGGGATACATGTATTTGGTACTCTAAATCCAACACGGTTTGTGCTAGCTCTTTGAAACTTGACACAATAAAGCAGTTTCAAGTTCTATCTCTATGGTTTGTTTGCTGTTGATGTAGCCCTAAGCAGAGACTGGCGAGAATCACTTTCATGGAAAGGGCCTGCCAAGCTTCCAAAGAACTACGAGTTGCCTGAAATCTCAGCAAACACTTTTTCACCCAATCTTGATGATACTTTCAGGTAATGATCAGTACACCAAGCCCACTTGGCTCGCCAAATTTCGTTCTTCTAGGTTAAACCGTTCCTTGGCAGGAACCGGTTTCATTTTGAGGTTTCACTCTGTTTTCTCCTATAGGGATACATGTATTTGGAACTCTAAATCCAACACGGTTTGTGCTAGCTCTTTGAAACTTGACACAATAAAGCAGTTTCAAGTTCTATGTCTATGGTTTGTTTGCTGTTGATGTAGCCCTAAGCAGAGACTGGCGAGAATCACTTTCATGGAAAGGGCCTGCCAAGCTTCCAAAGAACTACGAGTTGCCTGAAATCTCAGCAAACACTTTTTCACCCAATCTTGATGATACTTTCAGGTAATGATCAGTACACCAAGCCCACTTGGCTCGCCAAATTTCGTTCTTCTAGGTGAAACCGTTCCTTGGCAGTAACCGGTTTCATTTTGAGGTTTCACTCTGTTTTCTCCTATAGGGATACATGTATTTGGAACTCTAAATCCAACACGGTTTGTGCTAGCTCTTTGAAACTTGACACAATAAAGCAGTTTCAAGTTCTATCTCTATGGTTTGTTTGCTGTTGATGTAGCCCTAAGCAGAGACTGGCGAGAATCACTTTCATGGAAAGGGCCTGCCAAGCTTCCAAAGAACTACGAGTTGCCTGAAATCTCAGCAAACACTTTTTCACCCAATCTTGATGATACTTTCAGGTAATGATCAGTACACCAAGCCCACTTGGCTCGCCAAATTTCGTTCTTCTAGGTGAAACCTTTCCTTGGCAGAAACCGGTTTCATTTTGAGGTTTCACTCTGTTTTCTCCTATAGGGATACATGTATTTGGAACTCTAAATCCAACACGGTTTGTGCTAGCTCTTTGAAACTTGACACAATAAAGCAGTTTCAAGTTTTATCTCTATGGTTTGTTTGCTGTTGATGTAGCCCTAAGCAGAGACTGGCGAGAATCACTTTCATGGAAAGGGCCTGCCAAGCTTCCAAAGAACTACGAGTTGCCTGAAATCTCAGCAAACACTTTTTCACCCAATCTTGATGATACTTTCAGGTAATGATCAGTACACCAAGCCCACTTGGCTCGCCAAATTTCGTTCTTCTAGGTTAAACCGTTCCTTGGCAGGAACCGGTTTCATTTTGAGGTTTCACTCTGCTTTCTCCTATAGGGATACATGTATTTGGAACTCTAAATCCAACACGGTTTGTGCTAGCTCTTTGAAATTTGACACAATAAAGCAGTTTCAAGTTCTATCTCTATGGTTTGTTTGCTGTTGATGTAGCCCTAAGCAGAGACTGGCGAGAATCACTTTCATGGAAAGGGCCTGCCAAGCTTCCAAAGAACTACGAGTTGCCTGAAATCTCAGCAAACACTTTTTCACCCAATCTTGATGATACTTTCAGGTAATGATCAGTACACCAAGCCCACTTGGCTCGCCAAATTTCGTTCTTCTAGGTTAAACCGTTCCTTGGCAGGAACCGGTTTCATTTTGAGGTTTCACTCTGCTTTCTCCTATAGGGATACAAGTATTTGGAACTCTAAATCAAACACGGTTTGTGCTAGCTCTTTGAAACTTGACACAATAAAGCAGTTTCAAGTTCTATCTCTATGGTTTGTTTGCTGTTGATGTAGCCCTTAGCAGAGACTGGCGAGAATCACTTTCATGGAAAGGGCCTGCCAAGCTTCCAAAGAACTACGAGTTGCCTGAAATCTCAGCAAACACTTTTTCACCCAATCTTGATGATACTTTCAGGTAATGATCAGTACACCAAGCCCACTTGGCTCGCCAAATTTCGTTCTTCTAGGTTAAACCGTTCCTTGGCAGGAACCGGTTTCATTTTGAGGTTTCACTCTGTTTTCTCCTATAGGGATACATGTATTTGGAACTCTAAATCCAACACGGTTTGTGCTAGCTCTTTGAAACTTGACACAATAAAGCAGTTTCAAGTTCTATCTCTATGGTTTGTTTGCTGTTGATGTAGCCCTAAGCAGAGACTGGCGAGAATCACTTTCATGGAAAGGGCCTGCCAAGCTTCCAAAGAACTACGAGTTTCCTGAAATCTCAGCAAACACTTTTTCACCCAATCTTGATGATACTTTCAGGTAATGATCAGTACACCAAGCCCACTTGGCTCGCCAAATTTCGTTCTTCTAGGTTAAACCGTTCCTTGGCAGGAACCGGTTTCATTTTGAGGTTTCACTCTGCTTTCTCCTATAGGGATACATGTATTTGGAACTCTAAATCCAACACGGTTTGTGCTAGCTCTTTGAAACTTGACACAATAAAGCAGTTTCAAGTTCTATCTCTATGGTTTGTTTGCTGTTGATGTAGCCCTAAGCAGAGACTGGCGAGAATCACTTTCATGGAAAGGGCCTGCCAAGCTTCCAAAGAACTACGAGTTGCCTGAAATCTCAGCAAACACTTTTTCACCCAATCTTGATGATACTTTCAGGTAATGATCAGTACACCAAGCCCACTTGGCTCGCCAAATTTCGTTCTTCTAGGTTAAACCGTTCCTTGGCAGGAACTGGTTTCATTTTGAGGTTTCACTCTGTTTTCTCCTATAGGGATACATGTATTTGGAACTCTAAATCCAACACGGTTTGTGCTAGCTCTTTGAAACTTGACACAATAAAGCAGTTTCAAGTTCTATGTCTATGGTTTGTTTGCTGTTGATGTAGCCCTAAGCAGAGACTGGCGAGAATCACTTTCATGGAAAGGGCCTGCCAAGCTTCCAAAGAACTACGAGTTGCCTGAAATCTCAGCAAACACTTTTTCACCCAATCTTGATGATACTTTCAGGTAATGATCAGTACACCAAGCCCACTTCGCTCGCCAAATTTCGTTCTTCTAGGTTAAACCGTTCCTTGGCAGGAACTGGTTTCATTTTGAGGTTTCATTCTGCTTTCTCCTATAGGGATACATGTATTTGGAACTCTAAATCCAACACGGTTTGTGCTAGCTCTTTGAAACTTGACACAATAAAGCAGTTTCAAGTTCTATCTCTATGGTTTGTTTGCTGTTGATGTAGCCCTAATCAGAGACTGGCGAGAATCACTTTCATGGAAAGGGCCTGCCAAGCTTCCAAAGAACTACGAGTTGCCTGAAATCTCAGCAAACACTTTTTCACCCAATCTTGATGATACTTTCAGGTAATGATCAGTACACCAAGCCCACTTGGCTCGCCAAATTTCGTTCTTCTAGGTGAAACCGTTCCTTGGCAGTAACCGGTTTCATTTTGAGGTTTCACTCTGTTTTCTCCTATATGGATACATGTATTTGGAACTCTAAATCAAACACGGTTTGTGCTAGCTCTTTGAAACTTGACACAATAAAGCAGTTTCAAGTTCTATCTCTATGGTTTGTTTGCTGTTGATGTAGCCCTTAGCAGAGACTGGCGAGAATCACTTTCATGGAAAGGGCCTGCCAAGCTTCCAAAGAACTAGGAGTTGCCTGAAATCTCAGCAAACACTTTTTCACCCAATCTTGATGATACTTTCAGGTAATGATCAGTACACCAAGCCCACTTGGCTCGCCAAATTTCGTTCTTCTAGGTTAAACCGTTCCTTGGCAGTAACCGGTTTCATTTTGAGGTTTCACTCTGTTTTCTCCTATAGGGATACATGTATTTGGAACTCTAAATCCAACACGGTTTGTGCTAGCTCTTTGAAACTTGACACAATAAAGCAGTTTCAAGATCTATCTCTATGGTTTGTTTGCTGTTGATGTAGCCCTAAGCAGAGACTGGCGAGAATCACTTTCATGGAAAGGGCCTGCCAAGCTTCGAAAAAACTACGAGTTTCCTGAAATCTCAACAAACACTTTTTCACCCAATCTTGATGATACTTTCAGGTAATGATCAGTACACCAAGCCCACTTGGCTCGCCAAATTTCGTTCTTCTAGGTTTAACCATTCCTTGGCAGTAACCGGTTTCATTTTGAGGTTTCACTCTGTTTTCTCCTATAGGGATACATGTATTTGGAACTCTAAATCCAACACGGTTTGTGCTAGCTCTTTGAAACTTGACACAATAAAGCAGTTTCAAGTTCTATCTCTATGGTTTGTTTGCTGTTGATGTAGCCCTAAGCAGAGACTGGCGAGAATCACTTTCATGGAAAGGGCCTGCCAAGCTTCCAAAAAACTACGAGTTGCCTGAAATCTCAGCAAACACTTTTTCACCCAATCTTGATGATACTTTCAGGTAATGATCAGTACACCAAGCCCACTTGGCTCGCCAAATTTCGTTCTTCTAGGTTAAACCGTTCCTTGGCAGTAACCGGTTTCATTTTGAGGTTTCACTCTGTTTTCTCCTATAGGCATACATGTATTTGGAACTCTAAATCCAACACGGTTTGTGCTAGCTCTTTGAAACTTGACACAATAAAGCAGTTTCAAGATCTATCTCTATGGTTTGTTTGCTGTTGATGTAGCCCTAAGCAGAGACTGGCGAGAATCACTTTCATGGAAAGGGCCTGCCAAGCTTCGAAAAAACTACGAGTTTCCTGAAATCTCAACAAACACTTTTTCACCCAATCTTGATGATACTTTCAGGTAATGATCAGTACACCAAGCCCACTTGGCTCGCCAAATTTCGTTCTTCTAGGTTAAACCGTTCCTTGGCAGGAACCGGTTTCATTTTGAGGTTTCACTCTGTTTTCTCCTATAGGGATACATGTATTTGGAACTCTAAATCCAACACGGTTTGTGCTAGCTCTTTGAAACTTGACACAATAAAGCAGTTTCAAGTTCTATGTCTATGGTTTGTTTGCTGTTGATGTAGCCCTAAGCAGAGACTGGCGAGAATCACTTTCATGGAAAGGGCCTGCCAAGCTTCCAAAGAACTACGAGTTGCCTGAAATCTCAGCAAACACTTTTTCACCCAATCTTGATGATACTTTCAGGTAATGATCAGTACACCAAGCCCACTTGGCTCGCCAAATTTCGTTCTTCTAGGTGAAACCGTTCCTTGGCAGGAACCGGTTTCATTTTGAGGTTTCACTCTGTTTTCTCCTATAGGGATACATGTATTTGGAACTCTAAATCCAACACGGTTTGTGCTAGCTCTTTGAAACTTGACACAATAAAGCAGTTTCAAGTTCTATCTCTTTGGTTTGTTTGCTGTTGATGTAGCCCTAAGCAGAGACTGGCGAGAATCACTTTCATGGAAAGGGCCTGCCAAGCTTCCAAAGAACTACGAGTTGCCTGAAATCTCAGCAAACACTTTTTCACCCAATCTTGATGATACTTTCAGGTAATGATCAGTACACCAAGCCCACTTGGCTAGCCAAATTTCGTTCTTCTAGGTTAAACCGTTCCTTGGCAGGAACCGGTTTCATTTTGAGGTTTCACTCTGTTTTCTCCTATAGGGATACATGTATTTGGAACTCTAAATCCAACACGGTTTGTGCTAGCTCTTTGAAACTTGACACAATAAAGCAGTTTCAAGTTCTATGTCTATGGTTTGTTTGCTGTTGATGTAGCCCTAAGCAGAGACTGGCGAGAATCACTTTCATGGAAAGGGCCTGCCAAGCTTCCAAAGAACTACGAGTTGCCTGAAATCTCAGCAAACACTTTTTCACCCAATCTTGATGATACTTTCAGGTAATGATCAGTACACCAAGCCCACTTGGCTCGCCAAATTTCGTTCTTCTAGGTTAAACCGTTCCTTGGCAGGAACCGGTTTCATTTTGAGGTTTCACTCTGTTTCCTCCTATAGGGATACATGTATTTGGAACTCTAAATCCAACACGGTTTGTGCTAGCTCTTTGAAACTTGACACAAGAAAGCAGTTTCAAGTTCTATGTCTATGGTTTGTTTGCTGTTGATGTAGCCCTAAGCAGAGACTGGCGAGAATCACTTTCATGGAAAGGGCCTGCCAAGCTTCCAAAGAACTACGAGTTGCCTGAAATCTCAGCAAACACTTTTTCACCCAATCTTGATGATACTTTCAGGTAATGATCAGTACACCAAGCCCACTTCGCTCGCCAAATTTCGTTCTTCTAGGTTAAACCGTTCCTTGGCAGGAACCGGTTTCATTTTGAGGTTTCACTCTGCTTTCTCCTATAGGGATACATGTATTTGGAACTCTAAATCCAACACGGTTTGTGCTAGCTCTTTGAAACTTGACACAATAAAGCAGTTTCAAGTTCTATCTCTATGGTTTGTTTGCTGTTGATGTAGCCCTAAGCAGAGACTGGCGAGAATCACTTTCATGGAAAGGGCCTGCCAAGCTTCCAAAGAACTACGAGTTGCCTGAAATCTCAGCAAACACTTTTTCACCCAATCTTGATGATACTTTCAGGTAATGATCAGTACACCAAGCCCACTTGGCTCGCCAAATTTCGTTCTTCTAGGTGAAACCGTTCCTTGGCAGTAACCGGTTTCATTTTGAGGTTTCACTCTGTTTTCTCCTATAGGGATACATGTATTTGGAACTCTAAATCAAACACGGTTTGTGCTAGCTCTTTGAAACTTGACACAATAAAGCAGTTTCAAGTTCTATCTCTATGGTTTGTTTGCTGTTGATGTAGCCCTTAGCAGAGACTGGCGAGAATCACTTTCATGGAAAGGGCCTGCCAAGCTTCCAAAGAACTACGAGTTGCCTGAAATCTCAGCAAACACTTTTTCACCCAATCTTGATGATACTTTCAGGTAATGATCAGTACACCAAGCCCACTTGGCTCGCCAAATTTCGTTCTTCTAGGTGAAACCGTTCCTTGGCAGTAACCGGTTTCATTTTGAGGTTTCACTCTGTTTTCTCCTATAGGGATACATGTATTTGGAACTCTAAATCCAACACGGTTTGTGCTAGCTCTTTGAAACTTGACACAATAAAGCAGTTTCAAGTTCTATCTCTATGGTTTGTTTGCTGTTGATGTAGCCCTAAGCAGAGACTGGCGAGAATCACTTTCATGGAAAGGGCCTGCCAAGCTTCCAAAGAACTACGAGTTGCCTGAAATCTCAGCAAACACTTTTTCACCCAATCTTGATGATACTTTCAGGTAATGATCAGTACACCAAGCCCACTTGGCTCGCCAAATTTCGTTCTTCTAGGTTAAACCGTTCCTTGGCAGGAACCGGTTTCATTTTGAGGTTTCACTCTGTTTTCTCCTATAGGGATACATGTATTTGGAACTCTAAATCCAACACGGTTTGTGCTAGCTCTTTGAAACTTGACACAATAAAGCAGTTTCAAGTTCTATGTCTATGGTTTGTTTGCTGTTGATGTAGCCCTAAGCAGAGACTGGCGAGAATCACTTTCATGGAAAGGGCCTGCCAAGCTTCCAAAGAACTACGAGTTGCCTGAAATCTCAGCAAACACTTTTTCACCCAATCTTGATGATACTTTCAGGTAATGATCAGTACACCAAGCCCACTTCGCTCGCCAAATTTAGTTCTTCTAGGTTAAACCGTTCCTTGGCAGGAACTGGTTTCATTTTGAGGTTTCACTCTGCTTTCTCCTATAGGGATACATGTATTTGGAACTCTAAATCCAACACGGTTTGTGCTAGCTCTTTGAAACTTGACACAATAAAGCAGTTTCAAGTTCTATCTCTATGGTTTGTTTGCTGTTGATGTAGCCCTAAGCAGAGACTGGCGAGAATCACTTTCATGGAAAGGGCCTGCCAAGCTTCCAAAGAACTACGAGTTGCCTGAAATCTCAGCAAACACTTTTTCACCCAATCTTGATGATACTTTCAGGTAATGATCAGTACACCAAGCCCACTTGGCTCGCCAAATTTCGTTCTTCTAGGTGAAACCGTTCCTTGGCAGTAACCGGTTTCATTTTGAGGTTTCACTCTGTTTTCTCCTATAGGGATACATGTATTTGGAACTCTAAATCAAACACGGTTTGTGCTAGCTCTTTGAAACTTGACACAATAAAGCAGTTTCAAGTTCTATCTCTATGGTTTGTTTGCTGTTGATGTAACCCTTAGCAGAGACTGGCGAGAATCACTTTCATGGAAAGGGCCTGCCAAGCTTCCAAAGAACTACGAGTTGCCTGAAATCTCAGCAAACACTTTTTCACCCAATCTTGATGATACTTTCAGGTAATGATCAGTACACCAAGCCCACTGGGCTCGCCAAATTTCGTTCTTCTACGTTAAACCGTTCCTTGGCAGTAACCGGTTTCATTTTGAGGTTTCACTCTGTTTTCTCCTATAGGGATACATGTATTTGGAACTCTAAATCCAACACGGTTTGTGCTAGCTCTTTGAAACTTGACACAATAAAGCAGTTTCAAGATCTATCTCTATGGTTTGTTTGCTGTTGATGTAGCCCTAAGCAGAGACTGGCGAGAATCACTTTCATGGAAAGGGCCTGCCAAGCTTCGAAAAAACTACGAGTTTCCTGAAATCTCAACAAACACTTTTTCACCCAATCTTGATGATACTTTCAGGTAATGATCAGTACACCAAGCCCACTTGGCTCGCCAAATTTCGTTCTTCTAGGTTAAACCGTTCCTTGGCAGGAACCGGTTTCAATTTGAGGTTTCACTCTGTTTTCTCCTAAAGGGATACATGTATTTGGAACTCTAAATCCAACACGGTTTGTGCTAGCTCTTTGAAACTTGACACAATAAAGCAGTTTCAAGTTCTATCTCTATTTTTTGTTTCCTGTTGATGTAGCCCTAAGCAGAGACTGGCGAGAATCACTTTCATGGAAAGGGCCTGCCAAGCTTCCAAAGAACTACGAGTTGCCTGAAATCTCAGCAAACACTTTTTCACCCAATCTTGATGATACTTTCAGGTAATGATCAGTACACCAAGCCCACTTGGCTCGCCAAATTTCGTTCTTCTAGGTGAAACCGTTCCTTGGCAGGAACCGGTTTCATTTTGAGGTTTCACTCTGTTTTCTCCTATAGGGATACATGTATTTGGAACTCTAAATCCAACACGGTTTGTGCTAGCTCTTTGAAACTTGACACAATAAAGCAGTTTCAAGTTCTATCTCTATTTTTTGTTTGCTGTTGATGTAGCCCTAAGCAGAGACTGGCGAGAATCACTTTCATGGAAAGGGCCTGCCAAGCTTCCAAAGAACTACGAGTTGCCTGAAATCTCAGCAAACACTTTTTCACCCAATCTTGATGATACTTTCAGGTAATGATCAGTACACCAAGCCCACTTGGCTCGCCAAATTTCGTTCTTCTAGGTGAAACCGTTCCTTGGCAGGAACCGGTTTCATTTTGAGGTTTCACTCTGTTTTCTCCTATAGGGATACATGTATTTGGAACTCTAAATCCAACACGGTTTGTGCTAGCTCTTTGAAACTTGACACAATAAAGCAGTTTCAAGTTCTATCTCTATGGTTTGTTTGCTGTTGATGTAGCCCTAAGCAGAGACTGGCGAGAATCACTTTCATGGAAAGGGCCTGCCAAGCTTCCAAAGAACTACGAGTTGCCTGAAATCTCAGCAAACACTTTTTCACCCAATCTTGATGATACTTTCAGGTAATGATCAGTACACCAAGCCCACTTGGCTCGCCAAATTTCGTTCTTCTAGGTTAAACCGTTCCTTGGCAGTAACCGGTTTCATTTTGAGGTTTCACTCTGTTTTCTCCTATAGGGATACATGTATTTGGAACTCTAAATCCAACACGGTTTGTGCTAGCTCTTTGAAACTTGACACAATAAAGCAGTTTCAAGTTCTATGTATATGGTTTGTTTGCTGTTGATGTAGCCCTAAGCAGAGACTGGCGAGAATCACTTTCATGGAAAGGGCCTGCCAAGCTTCCAAAGAACTACGAGTTGCCTGAAATCTCAGCAAACACTTTTTCACCCAATCTTGATGATACTTTCAGGTAATGATCAGTACACCAAGCCCACTTGGCTCGCCAAATTTCGTTCTTCTAGGTTAAACCGTTCCTTGGCAGGAACCGGTTTCATTTTGAGGTTTCACTCTGTTTTCTCCTATAGGGATACATGTATTTGGAACTCTAAATCAAACACGGTTTGTGCTAGCTCTTTGAAACTTGACACAATAAAGCAGTTTCAAGATCTATCTCTATGGTTTGTTTGCTGTTGATGTAGCCCTAAGCAGAGACTGGCGAGAATCACTTTCATGGAAAGGGCCTGCCAAGCTTCCAAAGAACTACGAGTTGCCTGAAATCTCAGCAAACACTTTTTCACCCAATCTTGATGATACTTTCAGGTAATGATCAGTACACCAAGCCCACTTGGCTCGCCAAATTTCGTTCTTCTAGGTTAAACCGTTCCTTGGCAGTAACCGGTTTCATTTTGAGGTTTCACTCTGTTTTCTCCTATAGGGATACATGTATTTGGAACTCTAAATCCAACACGGTTTGTGCTAGCTCTTTGAAACTTGACACAATAAAGCAGTTTCAAGATCTATCTCTACGGTTTGTTTTCTGTTGATGTAGCCCTAAGCAGAGACTGGCGAGAATCACTTTCATGGAAAGGGCCTGCCAAGCTTCCAAAGAACTACGAGTTGCATGAAATCTCAACAAACACTTTTTCACCCAATCTTGATGATACTTTCAGGTAATGATCAGTACACCAAGCCCACTTGGCTCGCCAAATTTCGTTCTTCTAGGTTAAACCATTCCTTGGCAGTAACCGGTTTCATTTTGAGGTTTCACTCTGTTTTCTCCTATAGGGATACATGTATTTGGAACTCTAAATCCAACACGGTTTGTGCTAGCTCTTTGAAACTTGACACAATAAAGCAGTTTCAAGATCTATCTCTATGGTTTGTTTGCTGTTGATGTAGCCCTAAGCAGAGACTGGCGAGAATCACTTTCATGGAAAGGGCCTGCCAAGCTTCGAAAAAACTACGAGTTTCCTGAAATCTCAACAAACACTTTTTCACCCAATCTTGATGATACTTTCAGGTAATGATCAGTACACCAAGCCCACTTGGCTCGCCAAATTTCGTTCTTCTAGGTTAAACCGTTCCTTGGCAGGAACCGGTTTCAATTTGAGGTTTCACTCTGTTTTCTCCTATACGGATACATGTATTTGGAACTCTAAATCCAACACGGTTTGTGCTAGCTCTTTGAAACTTGACACAATAAAGCAGTTTCAAGTTCTATCTCTATTTTTTGTTTGCTGTTGATGTAGCCCTAAGCAGAGACTGGCGAGAATCACTTTCATGGAAAGGGCCTGCCAAGCTTCCAAAGAACTACGAGTTGCCTGAAATCTCAGCAAACACTTTTTCACCCAATCTTGATGATACTTTCAGGTAATGATCAGTACACCAAGCCCACTTGGCTCGCCAAATTTCGTTCTTCTAGGTGAAACCGTTCCTTGGCAGGAACCGGTTTCATTTTGAGGTTTCACTCTGTTTTCTCCTATAGGGATACATGTATTTGGAACTCTAAATCCAACACGGTTTGTGCTAGCTCTTTGAAACTTGACACAATAAAGCAGTTTCAAGTTCTATCTCTATTTTTTGTTTGCTGTTGATGTAGCCCTAAGCAGAGACTGGCGAGAATCACTTTCATGGAAAGGGCCTGCCAAGCTTCCAAAGAACTACGAGTTGCCTGAAATCTCAGCAAACACTTTTTCACCCAATCTTGATGATACTTTCAGGTAATGATCAGTACACCAAGCCCACTTGGCTCGCCAAATTTCGTTCTTCTAGGTGAAACCGTTCCTTGGCAGGAACCGGTTTCATTTTGAGGTTTCACTCTGTTTTCTCCTATAGGGATACATGTATTTGGAACTCTAAATCCAACACGGTTTGTGCTAGCTCTTTGAAACTTGACACAATAAAGCAGTTTCAAGTTCTATCTCTATGGTTTGTTTGCTGTTGATGTAGCCCTAAGCAGAGACTGGCGAGAATCACTTTCATGGAAAGGGCCTGCCAAGCTTCCAAAGAACTACGAGTTGCCTGAAATCTCAGCAAACACTTTTTCACCCAATCTTGATGATACTTTCAGGTAATGATCAGTACACCAAGCCCACTTGGCTCGCCAAATTTCGTTCTTCTAGGTTAAACCGTTCCTTGGCAGGAACCGGTTTCATTTTGAGGTTTCACTCTGTTTTCTCCTATAGGGATACATGTATTTGGAACTCTAAATCCAACACGGTTTGTGCTAGCTCTTTGAAACTTGACACAATAAAGCAGTTTCAAGTTCTATGTATATGGTTTGTTTGCTGTTGATGTAGCCCTAAGCAGAGACTGGCGAGAATCACTTTCATGGAAAGGGCCTGCCAAGCTTCCAAAGAACTACGAGTTGCCTGAAATCTCAGCAAACACTTTTTCACCCAATCTTGATGATACTTTCAGGTAATGATCAGTACACCAAGCCCACTTGGCTCGCCAAATTTCGTTCTTCTAGGTTAAACCGTTCCTTGGCAGTAACCGGTTTCATTTTGAGGTTTCACTCTGTTTTCTCCTATAGGGATACATGTATTTGGAACTCTAAATCAAACACGGTTTGTGCTAGCTCTTTGAAACTTGACACAATAAAGCAGTTTCAAGATCTATCTCTATGGTTTGTTTGCTGTTGATGTAGCCCTAAGCAGAGACTGGCGAGAATCACTTTCATGGAAAGGGCCTGCCAAGCTTCCAAAGAACTACGAGTTGCCTGAAATCTCAGCAAACACTTTTTCACCCAATCTTGATGATACTTTCAGGTAATGATCAGTACACCAAGCCCACTTGGCTCGCCAAATTTCGTTCTTCTAGGTTAAACCGTTCCTTGGCAGTAACCGGTTTCATTTTGAGGTTTCACTCTGTTTTCTCCTATAGGGATACATGTATTTGGAACTCTAAATCCAACACGGTTTGTGCTAGCTCTTTGAAACTTGACACAATAAAGCAGTTTCAAGATCTATCTCTACGGTTTGTTTGCTGTTGATGTAGCCCTAAGCAGAGACTGGCGAGAATCACTTTCATGGAAAGGGCCTGCCAAGCTTCCAAAGAACTACGAGTTGCATGAAATCTCAGCAAACACTTTTTCACCCAATCTTGATGATACTTTCAGGTAATGATCAGTACACCAAGCCCACTTGGCTCGCCAAATTTCGTTCTTCTAGGTTAAACCGTTCCTTGGCAGTAACCGGTTTCATTTTGAGGTTTCACTCTGTTTTCTCCTATAGGGATACATGTATTTGGAACTCTAAATCCAACACGGTTTGTGCTAGCTCTTTGAAACTTGACACAATAAAGCAGTTTCAAGTTCTATCTCTATGGTTTGTTTGCTGTTGATGTAGCCCTAAGCAGAGACTGGCGAGAATCACTTTCATGGAAAGGGCCTGCCAAGCTTCCAAAAAACTACGAGTTGCCTGAAATCTCAGCAAACACTTTTTCACCCAATCTTGATGATACTTTCAGGTAATGATCAGTACACCAAGCCCACTTGGCTCGCCAAATTTCGTTCTTCTAGGTGAAACCGTTCCTTGGCAGTAACCGGTTTCATTTTGAGGTTTCACTCTGTTTTCTCCTATAGGGATACATGTATTTGGAACTCTAAATCCAACACGGTTTGTGCTAGCTCTTTGAAACTTGACACAATAAAGCAGTTTCAAGTTCTATCTCTATGCTTTGTTAGCTGTTGATGTAGCCCTAAGCAGAGACTGGCGAGAATCACTTTCATGGAAAGGGCCTGCCAAGCTTCCAAAAAACTACGAGTTGCATGAAATCTCAGCAAACACTTTTTCACCCAATCTTGATGATACTTTCAGGTAATGATCAGTACACCAAGCCCACTTGGCTCGCCAAATTTCGTTCTTCTAGGTTAAACCGTTCCTTGGCAGGAACCGGTTTCATTTTGAGGTTTCACTCTGTTTTCTCGTATAGGGATACATGTATTTGGAACTCTAAATCCAACACGGTTTGTGCTAGCTCTTTGAAACTTGACACAATAAAGCAGTTTCAAGTTCTATGTCTATGGTTTGTTTGCTGTTGATGTAGCCCTAAGCAGAGACTGGCGAGAATCACTTTCATGGAAAGGGCCTGCCAAGCTTCCAAAGAACTACGAGTTGCCTGAAATCTCAGCAAACACTTTTTCACCCAATCTTGATGATACTTTCAGGTAATGATCAGTACACCAAGCCCACTTGGCTCGCCAAATTTCGTTCTTCTAGGTTAAACCGTTCCTTGGCAGGAACCGGTTTCATTTTGAGGTTTCACTCTGCTTTCTCCTATAGGGATACATGTATTTGGAACTCTAAATCCAACACGGTTTGTGCTAGCTCTTTGAAACTTGACACAATAAAGCAGTTTCAAGATCTATCTCTATGGTTTGTTTTCTGTTGATGTAGCCCTAAGCAGAGACTGGCGAGAATCACTTTCATGTAAAGGGCCTGCCAAGCTTCCAAAAAAACTACGAGTTGCCTGAAATCTCAACAAACACTTTTTCACCCAATCTTGATGATACTTTCAGGTAATGATCAGTACACCAAACCCACTTGGCTCGCCAAATTTCGTTCTTCTAGGTTAAACCGTTCGTTCGCAGTAACCGGTTTCATTTTGAGGTTTCACTCTGTTTTCTCCTATAGGGATACATGTATTTGGAACTCTAAATCCAACACGGTTTGTGCTAGCTCTTTGAAACTTGACACAATAAAGCAGTTTCAAGATCTATCTCTATGGTTTGTTTGCTGTTGATGTAGCCCTAAGCAGAGACTGGCGAGAATCACTTTCATGGAAAGGGCCTGCCAAGCTTCGAAAGAACTACGAGTTTCCTGAAATCTCAACAAACACTTTTTCACCCAATCTTGATGATACTTTCAGGTAATGATCAGTACACCAAGCCCACTTGGCTTGCCAAATTTCGTTCTTCTAGGTTAAACCGTTCCTTGGCAGTAACCGGTTTCATTTTGAGGTTTCACTCTGTTTTCTCCTATAGGGATACATGTATTTGGAACTCTAAATCAAACACGGTTTGTGCTAGCTCTTTGAAACTTGACACAATAAAGCAGTTTCAAGATCTATCTCTATGGTTTGTTTGCTGTTGATGTAGCCCTAAGCAGAGACTGGCGAGAATCACTTTCATGGAAAGGGCCTGCCAAGCTTCCAAAAAACTACGAGTTGCCTGAAATCTCAGCAAACACTTTTTCACCCAATCTTGATGATACTTTCAGGTAATGATCAGTACACCAAGCCCACTTGGCTCGCCAAATTTCTTTCTTCTAGGTTAAACCGTTTGTTCGCAGTAACCGGTTTCATTTTGAGGTTTCACTCTGTTTTCTCCTATAGGGATACATGTATTTGGAACTCTAAATCCAACACGGTTTGTGCTAGCTCTTTGAAACTTGACACAATAAAGCAGTTTCAAGTTCTATCTCTATGCTTTGTTAGCTGTTGATGTAGCCCTAAGCAGAGACTGGCGAGAATCACTTTCATGGAAAGGGCCTGCCAAGCTTCCAAAAAACTACGAGTTGCATGAAATCTCAGCAAACACTTTTTCACCGAATCTTGATGATACTTTCAGGTAATGATCAGTACACCAAGCCCACTTGGCTCGCCAAATTTCGTTCTTCTAGGTGAAACCGTTCCTTGGCAGTAACCGGTTTCATTTTGAGGTTTCACTCTGTTTTCTCCTATATGGATACATGTATTTGGAACTCTAAATCCAACACGGTTTGTGCTAGCTCTTTGAAACTTGACACAATAAAGCAGTTTCAAGTTCTATCTCTATGGTTTGTTTGCTGTTGATGTAGCCCTAAGCAGAGACTGGCGAGAATCACTTTCATGGAAAGGGCCTGCCAAGCTTCCAAAGAACTACGAGTTGCCTGAAATCTCAGCAAACACTTTTTCACCCAATCTTGATGATACTTTCAGGTAATGATCAGTACACCAAACCCACTTGCCTCGCCAAATTTCGTTCTTCTAGGTTAAACCGTTCCTTGGCAGTAACCGGTTTCATTTTGAGTTTTCACTCTGTTTTCTCCTATAGGGATACATGTATTTGGAACTCTAAATCCAACACGGTTTGTGCTAGCTCTTTGAAACTTGACACAATAAAGCAGTTTCATGTTCTATCTCTATGGTTTGTTTGCTGTTGATGTATCCCTAAGCAGAGACTGGCAAGAATCACTTTCATGGAAAGGGCCTGCCAAGCTTCCAAAGAACTACGAGTTGCCTGAAATCTCAGCAAACACTTTTTCACCCAATCTTGATGATACTTTCAGGTAATGATCAGTACACCAAGCCCACTTGGCTCGCCAAATTTCGTTCTTCTAGGTTAAACCGTTCCTTGGCAGTAACCGGTTTCATTTTGAGGTTTCACTCTGTTTTCACCTAAGGGATACATGTATTTGGAACTCTAAATCAAACACGGTTTGTGCTAGCTCTTTGAAACTTGACACAATAAAGCAGTTTCAAGATTTATCTCTATGGTTTGTTTGCTGTTGATGTAGCCCTAAGCAGAGACTGGCGAGAATCACTTTCATGGAAAGGGCCTGCCAAGCTTCCAAAAAACTACGAGTTGCCTGAAATCTCAGCAAACACTTTTTCACCCAATCTTGATGATACTTTCAGGTAATGATCAGTACAGCAAGCCCACTTGGCTCGCCAAATTTCGTTCTTCTAGGTTAAACCGTTCCTTGGCAGTAACCGGTTTCATTTTGAGGTTTCACTCTGTTTTCTCCTATAGGGATACATGTATTTGGAACTCTAAATCCAACACGGTTTGTGCTAGCTCTTTGAAACTTGACACAATAAAGCAGTTTCAAGATCTATCTCTATGGTTTGTTTGCTGTTGATGTAGCCTTAAGCAGAGACTGGCGAGAATCACTTTCATGGAAAGGGCCTGCCAAGCTTCCAAAGAACTACGAGTTGCCTGAAATCTGAGCAAACACTTTTTCACCCAATCTTGATGATACTTTCAGGTTATGATCAGTACACCAAGCCCACTTGGCTGGCCAAATTTCGTTCTTCTAGGTTAAACCGTTCCTTGGCAGGAACCGGTTTCATTTTGAGGTTTCACTCTGTTTTCTCCTATAGGGATACATGTATTTGGAACTCTAAATCCAACACGGTTTGTGCTAGCTCTTTGAAACTTGACACAATAAAGCAGTTTCAAGTTCTATCTCTATGGTTTGTTAGCTGTTGATGTAGCCCTAAGCAGAGACTGGCGAGAATCACTTTCATGGAAAGGGCCTGCCAAGCTTCCAGAAAACTACGAGTTGCCTGAAATCTCAGCAAACACTTTTTCACCCAATCTTGATGATACTTTCAGGTAATGATCAGTACACCAAGCCCACTTGGCTCGCCAAATTTCGTTCTTCTAGGTTAAACCGTTCCTTGGCAGTAACTGGTTTCATTTTGAGGTTTCACTCTGTTTTCTCCTATAGGGATACATGTATTTGGAACTCTAAATCCAACACGGTTTGTGCTAGCTCTTTGAAACTTGACACAATAAAGCAGTTTCAAGTTCTATCTCTATGGTTTGTTTGCTGTTGATGTAGCCCTAAGCAGAGACTGGCGAGAATCACTTTCATGGAAAGGGCCTGCCAAGCTTCCAAAGAACTACGAGTTGCCTGAAATCTCAGCAAACACTTTTTCACCCAATCTTGATGATACTTTCAGGTAATGATCAGTACACCAAACCCACTTGGCTCGCCAAATTTCGTTCTTCTAGGTTAAACCGTTCCTTGGCAGTAACCGGTTTCATTTTGAGGTTTCACTCTGTTTTCTCCTATAGGGATACATGTATTTGGAACTCTAAATCCAACACGGTTTGTGCTAGCTCTTTGAAACTTGACACAATAAAGCAGTTTCATGTTCTATCTCTATGGTTTGTTTGCTGTTGATGTAGCCCTAAGCAGAGACTGGCGAGAATCACTTTCATGGAAAGGGCCTGCCAAGCTTCCAAAGAACTACGAGTTGCCTGAAATCTCAGCAAACACTTTTTCACCCAATCTTGATGATACTTTCAGGTAATGATCAGTACACCAAGCCCACTTGGCTCGCCAAATTTCGTTCTTCTAGGTTAAACCGTTCCTTGGCAGTAACCGGTTTCATTTTGAGGTTTCACTCTGTTTTCTCCTATAGGGATACATGTATTTGGAACTCTAAATCCAACAGGGTTTGTGCTAGCTCTTTGAAACTTGACACAATAAAGCAGTTTCAAGATCTATCTCTACGGTTTGTTTGCTGTTGATGTAGCCCTAAGCAGAGACTGGCGAGAATCACTTTCATGGAAAGGGCCTGCCAAGCTTCCAAAAAACTACGAGTTTCCTGAAATCTCAACAAACACTTTTTCACCCAATCTTGATGATACTTTCAGGTAATGATCAGTACACCAAGCCCACTTGGATCGCCAAATTTCGTTCTTCTAGGTTAAACCGTTCCTTGGCAGTAACCGGTTTCATTTTGAGGTTTCACTCTGTTTTCTCCTATAGGGATACATGTATTTGGAACTCTAAATCCAACACGGTTTGTGCTAGCTCTTTGAAACTTGACACAATAAAGCAGTTTCAAGTTCTATCTCTATGGTTTGTTTGCTGTTGATGTAGCCCTAAGCAGAGACTGGCGAGAATCACTTTCATGGAAAGGGCCTGCCAAGCTTCGAAAAAACTACGAGTTTCCTGAAATCTCAACAAACACTTTTTCACCCAATCTTGATGATACTTTCAGGTAATGATCAGTACACTAAGCCCACTTGGCTCGCCAAATTTCGTTCTTCTAGGTGAAACCGTTCCTTGGCAGTAACCGGTTTCATTTTGAGGTTTCACTCTGTTTTCTCCTATAGGGATACATGTATTTGGAACTCTAAATCCAACACGGTTTGTGCTAGCTCTTTGAAACTTGACACAATAAAGCAGTTTCAAGTTCTATCTCTATGGTTTGTTTGCTGTTGATGTAGCCCTAAGCAGAGACTGGCGAGAATCACTTTCATGGAAAGGGCCTGCCAAGCTTCCAAAGAACTACGAGTTGCCTGAAATCTCAGCAAACACTTTTTCACCCAATCTTGATCATACTTTCAGGTAATGATCAGTACACCAAGCCCACTTGGCTCGCCAAATTTCGTTCTTCTAGGTTAAACCGTTCCTTGGCAGTAACCGGTTTCATTTTGAGGTTTCACTCTGTTTTCTCCTATAGGGATACATGTATTTGGAACTCTAAATCCAACACGGTTTGTGCTAGCTCTTTGAAACTTGACACAATAAAGCAGTTTCAAGTTCTATCTCTACGGTTTGTTTGCTGTTGATGTAGCCCTAAGCAGAGACTGGCGAGAATCACTTTCATGGAAAGGGCCTGCCAAGCTTCCAAAGATCTACGAGTTGCATGAAATCTCAGCAAACACTTTTTCACCCAATCTTGATGATACTTTCAGGTAATGATCAGTACACCAAGCCCACTTGGCTCGCCAAATTTCGTTCTTCTAGGTTAAACCGTTCCTTGGCAGTAACCGGTTTCATTTTGAGGTTTCACTCTGTTTTCTCCTATAGGGATACATGTATTTGGAACTCTAAATCCAACACGGTTTGTGCTAGCTCTTTGAAACTTGACACAATAAAGCAGTTTCAAGTTCTATCTCTATGGTTTGTTTGCTGTTGATGTAGCCCTAAGCAGAGACTGGCGAGAATCACTTTCATGGAAAGGGCCTGCCAAGCTTCCAAAAAACTACGAGTTGCCTGAAATCTCAGCAAACACTTTTTCACCCAATCTTGATGATACTTTCAGGTAATGATCAGTACACCAAGCCCACTTGGCTCGCCAAATTTCGTTCTTCTAGGTTAAACCGTTCCTTGGCAGTAACCGGTTTCATTTTGAGGTTTCACTCTGTTTTCTCCTATAGGGATACATGTATTTGGAACTCTAAATCCAACACGGTTTGTGCTAGCTCTTTGAAACTTGACACAATAAAGCATTTTCAAGATCTATCTCTATGGTTTGTTTGCTGTTGATGTAGCCCTAAGCAGAGACTGGCGAGAATCACTTTCATGGAAATTGCCTGCCAAGCTTCCAAAGAACTACGAGTTGCCTGAAATCTCAGCAAACACTTTTTCACCCAATCTTGATGATACTTTCAGGTAATGATCAGTACACCAAGCCCACTTGGCTCGCCAAATTTCGTTCTTCTAGGTTAAACCGTTCCTTGGCAGTAACCGGTTTCATTTTTGAGGTTTCACTCTGTTTTCTCCTATAGGGATACATGTATTTGGAACTCTAAATCCAACACGGTTTGTGCTAGCTCTTTGAAACTTGACACAATAAAGCAGTTTCAAGATCTATCTCTATGGTTTGTTTGCTGTTGATGTAGCCCTAAGCAGAGACTGGCGAGAATCACTTTCATGGAAAGGGCTGCCAAGCTTCCAAAAAACTACGAGTTTCCTGAAATCTCAACAAACACTTTTTCACCCAATCTTGATGATACTTTCAGGTAATGATCAGTACACCAAGCCCACTTGGCTCGCCAAATTTCGTTCTTCTAGGTTAAACCGTTCCTTGTCAGTAACCGGTTTCATTTTGAGGTTTCACTCTGTTTTCTCCTATAGGGATACATGTATTTGGAACTCTAAATCCAACACGGTTTGTGCTAGCTCTTTGAAACTTGACACAATAAAGCAGTTTCAAGTTCTATCTCTATGGTTTGTTTGCTGTTGATGTAGCCCTAAGCAGAGACTGGCGAGAATCACTTTCATGGAAAGGGCCTGCCAAGCTTCGAAAAAACTACGAGTTTCCTGAAATCTCAACAAACACTTTTTCACCCAATCTTGATGATACTTTCAGGTAATGATCAGTACACTAAGCCCACTTGGCTCGCCAAATTTCGTTCTTCTAGGTTAAACCGTTCCTTGGCAGTAACCGGTTTCATTTTGAGGTTTCACTCTGTTTTCTCCTATAGGGATACATGTATTTGGAACTCTAAATCCAACACGGTTTGTGCTAGCTCTTTGAAACTTGACACAATAAAGCAGTTTCAAGTTCTATCTCTTTGTTAGCTGTTGATGTAGCCCTAAGCAGAGACTGGCGAGAATCACTTTCATGGAAAGGGCCTGCCAAGCTTCCAAAGAACTACGAGTTGCATGAAATCTCAGCAAACACTTTTTCACCCAATCTTGATGATACTTTCAGGTAATGATCAGTACACCAAGCCCACTTGGATCGCCAAATTTCGTTCTTCTAGGTTAAACCGTTCCTTGGCAGTAACCGGTTTCATTTTGAGGTTTCACTCTGTTTTCTCCATATGGGATACATGTATTTGGAACTCTAAATCCAACACGGTTTGTGCTAGCTCTTTGAAACTTGACACAATAAAGCAGTTTCAAGATCTATCTCTATGGTTTGTTTGCTGTTGATGTAGCCCTAAGCAGAGACTGGCGAGAATCACTTTCATGGAAAGGGCCCTGCCAAGCTTCCAAAAAACTACGAGTTTCCTGAAATCTCAACAAACACTTTTTCACCCAATCTTGATGATACTTTCAGGTAATGATCAGTACACCAAGCCCACTTGGATCGCCAAATTTCGTTCTTCTAGGTTAAACCGTTCTTGGCAGTAACCGGTTTCATTTTGAGGTTTCACTCTGTTTTCTCCTATAGGGATACATGTATTTGGAACTCTAAATCCAACACGGTTTGTGCTAGCTCTTTGAAACTTGACACAATAAAGCAGTTTCAAGTTCTATCTCTATGGTTTGTTTGCTGTTGATGTAGCCCTAAGCAGAGACTGGCGAGAATCACTTTCATGGAAAGGGCCTGCCAAGCTTCGAAAAAACTACGAGTTTCCTGAAATCTCAACAAACACTTTTTCACCCAATCTTGATGATACTTTCAGGTAATGATCAGTACACTAAGCCCACTTGGTCGCCAAATTTCGTTCTTCTAGGTTAAACCGTTCCTTGGCAGTAACCGGTTTCATTTTGAGGTTTCACTCTGTTTTCTCCCTATAGGGATACATGTATTTGGAACTCTAAATCCAACACGGTTTGTGCTAGCTCTTTGAAACTTGACACAATAAAGCAGTTTCAAGTTCTATCTCTATGCTTTGTTAGCTGTTGATGTAGCCCTAAGCAGAGACTGGCGAGAATCACTTTCATGGAAAGGGCCTGCCAAGCTTCCAAAGAACTACGAGTTGCATGAAATCTCAGCAACTTTTTCACCCAATCTTGATGATACTTTCAGGTAATGATCAGTACACCAAGCCCACTTGGCTCGCCAAATTTCGTCCTTCTAGGTTAAACCGTTCCTTGGCAGTAACCGGTTTCATTTTGAGGTTTCACTCTGTTTTCTCCTATAGGGATACATGTATTTGGAACTCTAAATCCAACACGGTTTGTGCTAGCTCTTTGAAACTTGACACAATAAAGCAGTTTCAAGTTCTATCTCTATGGTTTGTTTGCTGTTGATGTAGCCCTAAGCAGAGACTGGCGAGAATCACTTTCATGGAAAGGGCCTGCCAAGCTTCCAAAGAACTAGGAGTTGCCTGAAATCTCAGCAAACACTTTTCACCCAATCTTGATGATACTTTCAGGTAATGATCAGTACACCAAACCCACTTGGCTCGCCAAATTTCGTTCTTCTAGGTTAACTGTTCCTTGGCAGTAACCGGTTTCATTTTGAGGTTTCACTCTGTTTTCTCCTATAGGGATACATGTATTTGGAACTCTAA
The DNA here is from genome assembly GCF_052094955.1 of Ictidomys tridecemlineatus. NCBI lineage: Eukaryota > Metazoa > Chordata > Mammalia > Rodentia > Sciuridae > Ictidomys > Ictidomys tridecemlineatus. The sequence goes on from NW_027523200.1 coordinate 32,376, forward strand.
ATCCAACACGGTTTGTGCTAGCTCTTTGAAACTTGACACAATAAAGCAGTTTCTGTTCTATCTCTATGGTTTGTTTGCTGTTGATGTAGCCCTAAGCAGAGACTGGCGAGAATCACTTTCATGGAAAGGGCCTGCCAAGCTTCCAAAGAACTACGAGTTGCCTGAAATCTCAGCAAACACTTTTTCACCCAATCTTGATGATACTTTCAGGTAATGATCAGTACAACAAGCCCACTTGGCTCGCCAAATTTCGTTCTTCTAGGTTAAACCGTTCCTTGGCAGTAACCGGTTTCATTTTGAGGTTTCACTCTGTTTTCTCCTATAGGGATACATGTATTTGGAACTCTAAATCCAACACGGTTTGTGCTAGCTCTTTGAAACTTGACACAATAAAGCAGTTTCAAGATCTATCTCTATGGTTTGTTTGCTGTTGATGTAGCCCTAAGCAGAGACTGGCGAGAATCACTTTCATGGAAAGGGCCTGCCAAGCTTCCAAAAAACTACGAGTTGCCTGAAATCTCAGCAAACACTTTTTCACCCAATCTTGATGATACTTTCAGGTAATGATCAGTACACCAAGCCCACTTGGCTCGCCAAATTTCGTTCTTCTAGGTTAAACCGTTCCTTGGCAGTAACCGGTTTCATTTTGAGGTTTCACTCTGTTTTCTCCTATAGGGATACATGTATTTGGAACTCTAAATCCAACACGGTTTGTGCTAGCTCTTTGAAACTTGACACAATAAAGCAGTTTCAAGTTCTATCTCTATGCTTTGTTAGCTGTTGATGTAGCCCTAAGCAGAGACTGGCGAGAATCACTTTCATGGAAAGGGCCTGCCAAGCTTCCAAAGAACTACGAGTTGCATGAAATCTCAGCAAACACTTTTTCACCCAATCTTGATGATACTTTCAGGTAATGATCAGTACACCAAGCCCACTTGGCTCGCCAAATTTCGTTCTTCTAGGTTAAACCGTTCCTTGGCAGTAACCGGTTTCATTTTGAGGTTTCACTCTGTTTTCTCCTATAGGGATACATGTATTTGGAACTCTAAATCCAACACGGTTTGTGCTAGCTCTTTGAAACTTGACACAATAAAGCAGTTTCAAGTTCTATCTCTATGGTTTGTTTGCTGTTGATGTAGCCCTAAGCAGAGACTGGCGAGAATCACTTTCATGGAAAGGGCCTGCCAAGCTTCCAAAAAACTACGAGTGCCTGAAATCTCAGCAAACACTTTTTCACCCAATCTTGATGATACTTTCAGGTAATGATCAGTACACCAAGCCCACTTGGCTCGCCAAATTTCGTTCTTCTAGGTTAAACCGTCCTTGGCAGTAACCGGTTTCATTTTGAGGTTTCACTCTGTTTTCTCCTATAGGGATACATGTATTTGGAACTCTAAATCCAACACGGTTTGTGCTAGCTCTTTGAAACTTGACACAATAAAGCAGTTTCAAGATCTATCTCTATGGTTTGTTTGCTGTTGATGTAGCCCTAAGCAGAGACTGGCGAGAATCACTTTCATGGAAAGGGCCTGCCAAGCTTCCAAAAAACTACGAGTTTCCTGAAATCTCAACAAACACTTTTTCACCCAATCTTGATGATACTTTCAGGTAATGATCAGTACACCAAGCCCACTTGGATCGCCAAATTTCGTTCTTCTAGGTTAAACCGTTCCTTGGCAGTAACCGGTTTCATTTTGAGGTTTCACTCTGTTTTCTCCTATAGGGATACATGTATTTGGAACTCTAAATCCAACACGGTTTGTGCTAGCTCTTTGAAACTTGACACAATAAAGCAGTTTCAAGTTCTATCTCTATGGTTTGTTTGCTGTTGATGTAGCCCTAAGCAGAGACTGGCGAGAATCACTTTCATGGAAAGGGCCTGCCAAGCTTCGAAAAAACTACGAGTTTCCTGAAATCTCAACAAACACTTTTTCACCCAATCTTGATGATACTTTCAGGTAATGATCAGTACACTAAGCCCACTTGGCTCGCCAAATTTCGTTCTTCTAGGTTAAACCGTTCCTTGGCAGTAACCGGTTTCATTTTGAGGTTTCACTCTGTTTTCTCCTATAGGGATACATGTATTTGGAACTCTAAATCCAACACGGTTTGTGCTAGCTCTTTGAAACTTGACACAATAAAGCAGTTTCAAGTTCTATCTCTATGCTTTGTTAGCTGTTGATGTAGCCCTAAGCAGAGACTGGCGAGAATCACTTTCATGGAAAGGGCCTGCCAAGCTTCCAAAGAACTACGAGTTGCATGAAATCTCAGCAAACACTTTTTCACCCAATCTTGATGATACTTTCAGGTAATGATCAGTACAACAAGCCCACTTGGCTCGCCAAATTTCGTTCTTCTAGGTTAAACCGTTCCTTGGCAGTAACCGGTTTCATTTTGAGGTTTCACTCTGTTTTCTCCTATAGGGATACATGTATTTGGAACTCTAAATCCAACACGGTTTGTGCTAGCTCTTTGAAACTTGACACAATAAAGCAGTTTCAAGATCTATCTCTATGGTTTGTTTGCTGTTGATGTAGCCCTAAGCAGAGACTGGCGAGAATCACTTTCATGGAAAGGGCCTGCCAAGCTTCCAAAAACTACGAGTTGCCTGAAATCTCAGCAAACACTTTTTCACCCAATCTTGATGATACTTTCAGGTAATGTTCAGTACACCAAGCCCACTTGGCTCGCCAAATTTCGTTCTTCTAGGTTAAACCGTTCCTTGGCAGTAACCGGTTTCATTTTGAGGTTTCACTCTGTTTTCTCCTATAGGGATACATGTATTTGGAACTCTAAATCCAACACGGTTTGTGCTAGCTCTTTGAAACTTGACACAATAAAGCAGTTTCAAGTTCTATCTCTATGGTTTGTTAGCTGTTGATGTAGCCCAAAGCAGAGACTGGCGAGAATCACTTTCATGAAAAGGGCCTGCCAAGCTTCCAAAGAACTACGAGTTGCCTGAAATCTCAGCAAACACTTTTTCACCCAATCTTGATGATACTTTCAGGTAATGATCAGTACACCAAGCCCAGTTGGCTCGCCAAATTTCGTTCTTCTAGGTTAAACCGTTCGTTGGCAGTAACCGGTTTCATTTTGAGGTTTCACTCTGTTTTCTCCTATAGCGATACATTTATTTGGAACTCTAAATCCAACACGGTTTGTGCTAGCTCTTTGAGACTTGACACAATAAAGCAGTTTCAAGTTCTATGTCTATGGATTATTTGCTGTTGATGTAGCCTAAGCAGAGACTGGCGAGAATCACTTTCAGGAAAGGGCCTGCCAAGCTTCCAAAGAACTACGAGTTGCCCTGAAATCTCAGCAAACACTTTTTCACCCAATCTTGATGATACTTTCAGGTAATGATCAGTACACCAAGCCCACTTGGCTCGCCAAATTTCGTTCTTCTAGGTTAAACCGTTCCTTGGCAGGAACCGGTTTCATTTTGAGGTTTCACTCTGCTTTCTCCTATAGGGATACATGTATTTGGAACTCTAAATCCAACATGGTTTGTGCTAGCTCTTTGAAACTTGACACAATAAAGCAGTTTCAAGTTCTATCTCTATGGTTTGTTTGCTGTTGATGTAGCCCTAAGCAGAGACTGGCGAGAATCACTTTCATGGAAAGGGCCTGCCAAGCTTCCAAAGAACTACGAGTTGCCTGAAATCTCAGCAAACACTTTTTCACCCAATCTTGATGATACTTTCAGGTAATGATCAGTACACCAAGCCCACTTGGCTCGCCAAATTTCGTTCTTCTAGGTTAATCCGTTCCTTGGCAGTAACCGGTTTCATTTTGAGGTTTCACTCTGTTTTCTCCTATAGGGATACATGTATTTGGAACTCTAAATCCAACACGGTTTGTGCTAGCTCTTTGAAACTTGACACAATAAAGCAGTTTCAAGTTCTATCTCTATGTTTGTTTGCTGTTAATGTAGCCCTAAGCAGAGACTGGCGAGAATCACTTTCATGGAAAGGGCCTGCCAAGCTTCCAAAGAACTACGAGTTGCCTGAAATCTCAGCAAACACTTTTTCACCCAATCTTGATGATACTTTCAGGTAATGATCAGTACACCAAGCCCACTTGGCTCGCCAAATTTCGTTCTTCTAGGTTAAACCTTTCCTTGGCATTAACCGGTTTCATTTTGAGGTTTCACTCTGTTTTCTCCTATAGGGATACATGTATTTGGAAGTCTAAATCCAACACGGTTTTTGCTAGCTCTTTGAAACTTGACACAATAAAGCAGTTTCAAGTTCTATCTCTATGGTTTGTTTGCTGTTGATGTAGCCCTAAGCAGAGACTGGCGAGAATCACTTTCATGGAAAGGGCCTGCCAAGCTTCCAAAGAACTACGAGTTGCCTGAAATCTCAGCAAACACTTTTTCACCCAATCTTGATGATACTTTCAGGTAATGATCAGTACACCAAGCCCACTTGGCTCGCCAAATTTCGTTCTTCTAGGTTAAACCGTTCCTTGGCAGTAACCGGTTTCATTTTGAGGTTTCACTCTGTTTTCTCCTATAGGGATACATGTATTTGGAACTCTAAATCCAACACGGTTTGTGCTAGCTCTTTGAAACTTGACACAATAAAGCAGTTTCAAGTTCTATGTCTATGGTTTGTTTGCTGTTGATGTAGCCCTAAGCAGAGACTGGCGAGAATCACTTTCATGGAAAGGGCCTGCCAAGCTTCCAAAGAACTACGAGTTGCCTGAAATCTCAGCAAACACTTTTTCACCCAATCTTGATGATACTATCAGGTTATGATCAGTACACCAAGCCCACTTGGCTGGCCAAATTTCGTTCTTCTAGGTTAAGCCGTTCCTTGGCAGAAACCGGTTTCATTTTGGGGTTTCACTCTGTTTTCTCCTATAGGGATACATGTATTTGGAACTCTAAATCCAACACGGTTTGTGCTAGCTCTTTGAAACTTGACACAATAAAGCAGTTTCAAGTTCTATCTCTATGCGTTGTTAGCTGTTGATGTAGCCCTAAGCAGAGACTGGCGAGATCACTTTCATGGAAAGGGCCTGCCAAGCTTCCAAAGAACTACGAGTTGCATGAAATCTCAGCAAACACTTTTTCACCCAATCTTGATGATACTTTCAGGTAATGATCAGTACAACAAGCCCACTTGGCTCGCCAAATTTCGTTCTTCTAGGTTAAACCGTTCCTTGGCAGTAACCGGTTTCATTTTGAGTTTTCACTCTGTTTTCTCCTATAGGGATACATGTATTTGGAACTCTAAATCCAACACGGTTTGTGCTAGCTCTTTGAAACTTGACACAATAAAGCAGTTTCAAGATCTATCTCTATGGTTTGTTTGCTGTTGATGTAGCCCTAAGCAGAGACTGGCGAGAATCACTTTCATGGAAAGGGCCTGCCAAGCTTCCAAAAAACTACGAGTTGCCTGAAATCTCAGCAAACACTTTTTCACCCAATCTTGATGATACTTTCAGGTAATGTTCAGTACACCAAGCCCACTTGGCTCGCCAAATTTCGTTCTTCTAGGTTAAACCGTTCCTTGGCAGTAACCGGTTTCATTTTGAGGTTTCACTCTGTTTTCTCCTATAGGGATACATGTATTTGGAACTCTAAATCCAACACGGTTTGTGCTAGCTCTTTGAAACTTGACACAATAAAGCAGTTTCAAGTTCTATCTCTATGGTTTGTTAGCTGTTGATGTAGCCCAAAGCAGAGACTGGCGAGAATCACTTTCATGAAAAGGGCCTGCCAAGCTTCCAAAGAACTACGAGTTGCCTGAAATCTCAGCAAACACTTTTTCACCCAATCTTGATGATACTTTCAGGTAATGATCAGTACACCAAGCCCACTTGGCTCGCCAAATTTCGTTCTTCTAGGTTAAACCGTTCGTTGGCAGTAACCGGTTTCATTTGAGGTTTCACTCTGTTTTCTCCTATAGGGATACATTTATTTGGAACTCTAAATCCAACACGGTTTGTGCTAGCTTTTTGAGACTTGACACAATAAAGCAGTTTCAAGTTCTATGTCTATGGATTATTTGCTGTTGATGTAGCCCTAAGCAGAGACTGGCGAGAATCACTTTCATGGAAAGGGCCTGCCAAGCTTCCAAAGAACTACGAGTTGCCTGAAATCTCAGCAAACACTTTTTCACCCAATCTTGATGATACTTTCAGGTAATGATCAGTTCACCAAGCCCACTTGGCTCGCCAAATTTCGTTCTTCTAGGTTAAACCGTTCCTTGGCAGGAACCGGTTTCATTTTGAGGTTTCACTCTGCTTTCTCCTATAGGGATACATGTATTTGGAACTCTAAATCCAACATGGTTTGTGCTAGCTCTTTGAAACTTGACACAATAAAGCAGTTTCAAGTTCTATCTCTATGGTTTGTTTGCTGTTGATGTAGCCCTAAGCAGAGACTGGCGAGAATCACTTTCATGGAAAGGGCCTGCCAAGCTTCCAAAGAACTACGAGTTGCCTGAAATCTCAGCAAACACTTTTTCACCCAATCTTGATGATACTTTCAGGTAATGATCAGTACACCAAGCCCACTTGGCTCGCCAAATTTCGTTCTTCTAGGTTAATCCGTTCCTTGGCAGTAACCGGTTTCATTTTGAGGTTTCACTCTGTTTTCTCCTATAGGGATACATGTATTTGGAACTCTAAATCCAACACGGTTTGTGCTAGCTCTTTGAAACTTGACACAATAAAGCAGTTTCAAGTTCTATCTCTATGGTTTGTTTGCTGTTGATGTAGCCCTAAGCAGAGACTGGCGAGAATCACTTTCATGGAAAGGGCCTGCCAAGCTTCCAAAGAACTACGAGTTGCCTGAAATCTCAGAAAACACTTTTTCACCCAATCTTGATGATACTTTCAGGTAATGATCAGTACACCAAGCCCACTTGGCTCGCCAATTTCGTTCTTCTAGGTTAAACCTTTCCTTGGCAGTAACCGGTTTCATTTTGAGGTTTCACTCTGTTTTCTCCTATAGGGATACATGTATTTGGAAGTCTAAATCCAACACGGTTTTTGCTAGCTCTTTGAAACTTGACACAATAAAGCAGTTTCAAGTTCTATCTCTATGGTTTGTTTGCTGTTGATGTAGCCCTAAGCAGAGACTGGCGAGAATCACTTTCATGGAAAGGGCCTGCCAAGCTTCCAAAGAACTACGAGTTGCCTGAAATCTCAGCAAACACTTTTTCACCCAATCTTGATGATACTTTCAGGTAATGATCAGTACACCAAGCCCACTTGGCTCGCCAAATTTCGTTCTTCTAGGTTAAACCGTTCCTTGGCAGTAACCGGTTTCATTTTGAGGTTTCACTCTGTTTTCTCCTATAGGGATACATGTATTTGGAACTCTAAATCCAACACGGTTTGTGCTAGCTCTTTGAAACTTGACACAATAAAGCAGTTTCAAGTTCTATGTCTATGGTTTGTTTGCTGTTGATGTAGCCCTAAGCAGAGACTGGCGAGAATCACTTTCATGGAAAGGGCCTGCCAAGCTTCCAAAGAACTACGAGTTGCCTGAAATCTCAGCAAACACTTTTTCACCCAATCTTGATGATACTTTCAGGTTATGATCAGTACACCAAGCCCACTTGGCTGGCCAAATTTCGTTCTTCTAGGTTAAACCGTTCCTTGGCAGAAACCGGTTTCATTTTGGGGTTTCACTCTGTTTTCTCCTATCGGGATACATGTATTTGGAACTCTAAATCCAACACGGTTTGTGCTAGCTCTTTGAAACTTGACACAATAAAGCAGTTTCAAGTTCTATCTCTATGGTTTGTTTGCTGTTGATGTAGCCCTAAGCAGAGACTGGCGAGAATCACTTTCATGGAAAGGGGCCTGCCAAGCTTCCAAAGAACTACGAGTTGCCTGAAATCTCAGCAAACACTTTTTCACCCAATCTTGATGATACTTTCAGGTAATGATCAGTACACCAAGCCCATTGGCTCGCCAAATTTCGTTCTTCTAGGTTAAACCGTTCCTTGGCAGGAACCGGTTTCATTTTGAGGTTTCACTCTGTTTTCTCCTATAGGGATACATGTATTTGGAACTCTAAATCCAACACGGTTTGTGCTAGCTCTTTGAAACTTGACACAATAAAGCAGTTTCAAGTTCTATCTCTATGGTTTGTTTGCTGTTGATGTAGCCCTAAGCAGAGACTGGCGAGAATCACTTTCATGGAAAGGGCCTGCCAAGCTTCCAAAAAACTACGAGTTGCCTGAAATCTCAGCAAACACTTTTTCACCCAATCTTGATGATACTTTCAGGTAATGATCAGTACACCAAACCCACTTGGCTCGCCAAATTTCGTTCTTCTAGGTTAAACCGTTCGTTGGCAGTAACCGGTTTCATTTTGAGGTTTCACTCTGTTTTCTCCTATAGGGATACATGTATTTGGAAGTCTAAATCCAACACGGTTTGTGCTAGCTCTTTGAAACTTGACACAATAAAGCAGTTTCAAGTTCTATCTCTATGGTTTGTTTGCTGTTGAATGTAGCCCTAAGCAGAGACTGGCGAGAATCACTTTCATGGAAAGGGCCTGCCAAGCTTCCAAAAAACTACGAGTTGCCTGAAATCTCAGCAAACACTTTTTCAAACAATCTTGATGATACTTTCAGGTAATGATCAGTACACCAAGCCCACTTGGCTCGCCAAATTTCGTTCTTCTAGGTTAAACCGTTCCTTGGCAATAACCGGTTTCATTTTGAGGTTTCACTCTGTTTTCTCCTATAGGGATACATGTATTTGGAACTCTAAATCCAACACGGTTTGTGCTAGCTCTTTGAAACTTGACACAATAAAGCAGTTTCAAGTTCTATCTCTATGGTTTGTTAGCTGTTGATGTAGCCCAAAGCAGAGACTGGCGAGAATCACTTTCATGGAAAGGGCCTGCCAAGCTTCCAGAAACTACGAGTTGCCTGAAATCTCAGCAAACACTTTTTCACCCAATCTTGATGATACTTTCAGGTAATGATCAGTACACCAAGCCCACTTGGCTCGCTAAATTTCGTTCTTCTAGGTTAAACCGTTCCTTTGCGGAACCGGTTTCATTTTGAGGTTTCACTCTGTTTTCTCCTATAGGGATACATGTATTTGGAACTCTAAATCCAACACGGTTTGTGCTAGCTCTTTGAAACTTGACACAATAAAGCAGTTTCAAGTTCTATCTCTATGGTTTGTTTGCTGTTGATGTAGCCCTAAGCAGAGACTGGCGAGAATCACTTTCATGGAAAGGGCCTGCCAAGCTTCCAAAGAAACTACGAGTTGCCTGAAATCTCAGCAAACACTTTTTCACCCAATCTTGATGATACTTTCAGGTAATGATCAGTACACCAAGCCACTTGGCTCGCCAAATTTCGTTCTTCTAGGTTAAACCGTTCGTTGGCAGTAACCGGTTTCATTTTGAGGTTTCACTCTGTTTTCTCCTATAGGGATACATGTATTTGGAACTCTAAATCCAACACGGTTTGTGCTAGCTCTTTGAAACTTGACACAATAAAGCAGTTTCAAGTTCTATCTCTATGGTTTGTTTGCTGTTGATGTAGCCCTAAGCAGAGACTGGCGAGAATCACTTTCATGGAAAGGGCCTGCCAAGCTTCCAAAAAACTACGAGTTGCCTGAAATCTCAGCAAACACTTTTTCACCCAATCTTGATGATACTTTCAGGTAATGATCAGTACACCAAGCCCACTTGGCTCGCCAAATTTTGTTCTTCTAGGTTAAACCGTTCCTTGGCAGGAACCGGTTTCATTTTGAGGTTTCACTCTGTTTTCTCCTATAGGGATACATGTATTTGGAACTCTAAATCCAACACGGTTTGTGCTAGCTCTTTGAAACTTGACACAATAAAGCAGTTTCAAGTTCTATCTCTATGGTTTGTTTGCTGTTGATGTAGCCCTAAGCAGAGACTGGCGAGAATCACTTTCATGGAAAGGGCCTGCCAAGCTTCCTAAGAACTACGAGTTGCCTGAAATCTCAGCAAACACTTTTTCACCCAATCTTGATGATACTTTCAGGTAATTATCAGTACACCAAACCCACTTGGCTCGCCAAATTTCGTTCTTCTAGGTTAAACCGTTCCTTGGCAGTAACCGGTTTCATTTTGAGGTTTCACTCTGTTTTCTCCTATAGGGATACATGTATTTGGAACTCTAAATCCAACACGGTTTGTGCTAGCTCTTTGAAACTTGACACAATAAAGCAGTTTCAAGTTCTATCTCTATGGTTTGTTTGCTGTTGATGTAGCCCTAAGCAGAGACTGGCGAGAATCACTTTCATGGAAAGGGCCTGCCAAGCTTCCAAAGAACTACGAGTTGCCTGAAATCTCAGCAAACACTTTTTCACCCAATCTTGATGATACTTTCAGGTAATGATCAGTACACCAAGCCCACTTGGCTCGCCAAATTTCGTTCTTCTAGGTTAAACCGTTCGTTGGCAGTAACCGGTTTCATTTTGAGGTTTCACTCTGTTTTCTCCTATAGGGATACATGTATTTGGAACTCTAAATCCAACACGGTTTGTGCTAGCTCTTTGAAACTTGACACAATAAAGCAGTTTCAAGTTCTATCTCTATGGTTTGTTTGCTGTTGATGTAGCCCTAAGCAGAGACTGGCGAGAATCACTTTCATGGAAAGGGCCTGCCAAGCTTCCAAAAAACTACGAGTTGCCTGAAATCTCAGCAAACACTTTTTCACCCAATCTTGATGATACTTTCAGGTAATGATCAGTACACCAAGCCCACTTGGCTCGCCAAATTTTGTTCTTCTAGGTTAAACCGTTCCTTGGCAGGAACCGGTTTCATTTTGAGGTTTCACTCTGTTTTCTCCTATAGGGATACATGTATTTGGAACTCTAAATCCAACACGGTTTGTGCTAGCTCTTTGAAACTTGACACAATAAAGCAGTTTCAAGTTCTATCTCTATGGTTTGTTTGCTGTTGATGTAGCCCTAAGCAGAGACTGGAGAGAATCACTTTCATGGAAAGGGCCTGCCAAGCTTCCTAAGAACTACGAGTTGCCTGAAATCTCAGCAAACACTTTTTCACCCAATCTTGATGATACTTTCAGGTAATTATCAGTACACCAAACCCACTTGGCTCGCCAAATTTCGTTCTTCTAGGTTAAACCGTTCCTTGGCAGTAACCGGTTTCATTTTGAGGTTTCACTCTGTTTTCTCCTATAGGGATACATGTATTTGGAACTCTAAATCCAACACGGTTTGTGCTAGCTCTTTGAAACTTGACACAATAAAGCAGTTTCAAGTTCTATCTCTATGGTTTGTTTGCTGTTGATGTAGCCCTAAGCAGAGACTGGCGAGAATCACTTTCATGGAAAGGGCCTGCCAAGCTTCCAAAAACTACGAGTTGCCTGAAATCTCAGCAAACACTTTTTCACCCAATCTTGATGATACTTTCAGGTAATGATCAGTACACCAAGCCCACTTGGCTCGCCAAATTTCGTTCTTCTAGGTTAAACCGTTCGTTCGCAGTAACCGGTTTCATTTTGAGGTTTCACTCTGTTTTCTCCTATAGGGATACATGTATTTGGAACTCTAAATCCAACACGGTTTGTGCTAGCTCTTTGAAACTTGACACAATAAAGCAGTTTCAAGTTCTATCTCTATGGTTTGTTTGCTGTTGATGTAGCCCTAAGCAGAGACTGGCGAGAATCACTTTCATGGAAAGGGCCTGCCAAGCTTCCAAAAAACTACGAGTTGCCTGAAATCTCAGCAAACACTTTTTCACCCAATCTTGATGATACTTTCAGGTAATGATCAGTACACCAAGCCCACTTGGCTCGCCAAATTTCGTTCTTCTAGGTTAAACCATTCCTTGGCAGTAACCGGTTTCATTTTGAGGTTTCACTCTGTTTTCTCCTATAGGGATATATGTATTTGGAACTCTAAATCAAACACGGTTTGTGCTAGCTCTTTGAAACTTGACACAATAAAGCAGTTTCAAGATCTATCTCTATGGTTTGTTTGCTGTTGATGTAGCCCTAAGCAGAGACTGGCGAGAATCACTTTCATGGAAAGGGCCTGCCAAGCTTCCAAAAAACTACGAGTTGCCTGAAATCTCAGCAAACACTTTTTCACCCAATCTTGATGATACTTTCAGGTAATGATCAGTACACCAAGCCCACTTGGCTCGCCAAATTTCTTTCTTCAAGGTTAAACCGTTCGTTCGCAGTAACCGGTTTCATTTTGAGGTTTCACTCTGTTTTCTCCTATAGGGATACATGTATTTGGAACTCTAAATCCAACACGGTTTGTGCTAGCTCTTTGAAACTTGACACAATAAAGCAGTTTCAAGTTCTATCTCTATGCTTTGTTAGCTGTTGATGTAGCCCTAAGCAGAGACTGGCGAGAATCACTTTCATGGAAAGGGCCGGCCAAGCTTCCAAAAAACTACGAGTTGCCTGAAATCTCAGCAAACACTTTTTCACCCAATCTTGATGATACTTTCAGGTAATGATCAGTACACCAAGCCCACTTGGCTCGCCAAATTTCGTTCTTGTAGGTTAAACCGTTCCTTGGCAGGAACCGGTTTCATTTTGAGGTTTCACTCTGTTTTCTCCTATAGGGATACATGTATTTGGAACTCTAAATCCAACACGGTTTGTGCTAGCTCTTTGAAACTTGACACAATAAAGCAGTTTCAAGTTCTATCTCTATGGTTTGTTTGCTGTTGATGTAGCCCTAAGCAGAGACTGGCGAGAATCACTTTCATGGAAAGGGCCTGCCAAGCTTCCAAAGAACTACGAGTTGCCTGAAATCTCAGCAAACACTTTTTCACCCAATCTTGATGATACTTTCAGGAAATGATCAGTACACCAAACCCACTTGGCTCGCCAAATTTCGTTCTTCTAGGTTAAACCGTTCCTTGGCAGTAACCGGTTTCATTTTGAGGTTTCACTCTGTTTTCTCCTATAGGGATACATGTATTTGGAACTCTAAATCCAACACGGTTTGTGCTAGCTCTTTGAAACTTGACACAATAAAGCAGTTTCATGTTCTATCTCTATGGTTTGTTTGCTGTTGATGTAGCCCTAAGCAGAGACTGGCGAGAATCACTTTCATGGAAAGGGCCTGCCAAGCTTCCAAAGAACTACGAGTTGCCTGAAATCTCAGCAAACACTTTTTTCACCCAATCTTGATGATACTTTCAGGTAATGATCAGTACACCAAGCCCACTTGGCTCGCCAAATTTCGTTCTTCTAGGTTAAACCGTTCCTTGGCAGGAACCGGTTTCATTTTGAGGTTTCACTCTGTTTTCTCCTATAGGGATACATGTATTTGGAACTCTAAATCCAACACGGTTTGTGCTAGCTCTTTGAAACTTGACACAATAAAGCAGTTTCAAGTTCTATTCTATGCTAGTTTGTTTGCTGTTGATGTAGCGCTAAGCAGAGACTGGCGAGAATCACTTTCATGGAAAGGGCCTGCCAAGCTTCCAAAGAACTACGAGTTGCCTGAAATCTCAGCAAACACTTTTTCACCCAATCTTGATGATACTTTCAGGAAATGATCAGTACACCAAACCCACTTGGCTCGCCAAATTTCGTTCTTCTAGGTTAAACCGTTCCTTGGCAGTAACCGGTTTCATTTTGAGGTTTCACTCTGTTTTCTCCTATAGGGATACATGTATTTGGAACTCTAAATCAAACACGGTTTGTGCTAGCTCTTTGAAACTTGACACAATAAAGCAGTTTCAAGTTCTATCTCTATGGTTTGTTTGCTGTTGATGTAGCCCTAAGCAGAGACTGGCGAGAATCACTTTCATGGAAAGGGCCTGCCAAGCTTCCAAAAAACTACAAGTTGCCTGAAATCTCAGCAAACACTTTTTCACCCAATCTTGATGATACTTTCAGGTAATGATCAGTACACCAAGCCCACTTGGCTCGCTAAATTTCTTTCTTCTAGGTTAAACCGTTCGTTCGCAGTAACCAGTTTCATTTTGAGGTTTCAGTCTGTTTTCTCCTATATGGATACATGTATTTGGAACTCTAAATCAAACACGGTTTGTGCTAGCTCTTTGAAACTTGACACAATAAAGCAGTTTCAAGTTCTATGTCTATGGTTTGTTTGCTGTTGATGTAGCCTTAAGCAGAGACTGGCGAGAATCACTTTCATGGAAAGGGCCTGCCAAGCTTCCAAAGAACTACGAGTTGCCTGAAATCTCAGCAAACACTTTTTCACCCAATCTTGATGATACTTTCAGGTTATGATCAGTACACCAAGCCCACTTGGCTGGCCAAATTTCGTTCTTCTAGGTTAAACCGTTCCTTGGCAGGAACCGGTTTCATTTTGAGGTTTCACTCTGTTTTCTCCTATAGGGATACATGTATTTGGAACTCTAAATCCAACACGGTTTGTGCTAGCTCTTTGAAACTTGACACAATAAAGCAGTTTCAAGTTCTATCTCTATGGTTTGTTAGCTGTTGATGTAGCCCAAAGCAGAGACTGGCGAGAATCACTTTCATGGAAAGGGCCTGCCAAGCTTCCAAGAAAACTACGAGTTGCCTGAAATCTCAGCAAACACTTTTTCACCCAATCTTGATGATACTTTCAGGTAATGATCAGTACACCAAGCCCACTTGGCTCGCCAAATTTCGTTCTTCTAGGTTAAACCGTTCCTTGGCAGTAACCGGTTTCATTTTGAGGTTTCACTCTGTTTTCTCCTATAGGGATACATGTATTTGGAACTCTAAATCCAACACGGTTTGTGCTAGCTCTTTGAAACTTGACACAATAAAGCAGTTTCAAGTTCTATCTCTATGGTTTGTTTGCTGTTGATGTAGCCCTAAGCAGAGACTGGCGAGAATCACTTTCATGGAAAGGGCCTGCCAAGCTTCCAAAGAACTACGAGTTGCCTGAATCTCAGCAAACACTTTTTCACCCAATCTTGATGATACTTTCAGGTAATGATCAGTACACCAAGCCCACTTGGCTCGCCAAATTTCGTTCTTCTAGGTTAAACCGTTCGTTGGCAGTAACCGGTTTCATTTTGAGGTTTCACTCTGTTTTCTCCTATAGGGATACATGTATTTGGAACTCTAAATCCAACACGGTTTGTGCTAGCTCTTTGAAACTTGACACAATAAAGCAGTTTCAAGTTCTATCTCTATGGTTTGTTTGCTGTTGATGTAGCCCTAAGCAGAGACTGGCGAGAATCACTTTCATGGAAAGGGCCTGCCAAGCTTCCAAAAAACTACGAGTTGCCTGAAATCTCAGCAAACACTTTTTCACCCAATCTTGATGATACTTTCAGGTAATGATCAGTACACCAAGCCCACTTGGCTCGCCAAATTTCGTTCTTCTAGGTTAAACCATTCCTTGGCAGTAACCGGTTTCATTTTGAGGTTTCACTCTGTTTTCTCCCTATAGGGATATATGTATTTGGAACTCTAAATCAAACACGGTTTGTGCTAGCTCTTTGAAACTTGACACAATAAAGCAGTTTCAAGATCTATCTCTATGGTTTGTTTGCTGTTGATGTAGCCCTAAGCAGAGACTGGCGAGAATCACTTTCATGGAAAGGGCCTGCCAAGCTTCCAAAAAACTACGAGTTGCCTGAAATCTCAGCAAACACTTTTTCACCCAATCTTGATGATACTTTCAGGTAATGATCAGTACACCAAGCCCACTTGGCTCGCCAAATTTCTTTCTTCAAGGTTAAACCGTTCGTTCGCAGTAACCGGTTTCATTTTGAGGTTTCACTCTGTTTTCTCCTATAGGGATACATGTATTTGGAACTCTAAATCCAACACGGTTTGTGCTAGCTCTTTGAAACTTGACACAATAAAGCAGTTTCAAGTTCTATCTCTATGCTTGTTAGCTGTTGATGTAGCCCTAAGCAGAGACTGGCGAGAATCACTTTCATGGAAAGGGCCGGCCAAGCTTCCAAAAAACTACGAGTTGCCTGAAATCTCAGCAAACACTTTTTCACCCAATCTTGATGATACTTTCAGGTAATGATCAGTACACCAAGCCCACTTGGCTCGCCAAATTTCGTTCTTGTAGGTTAAACCGTTCCTTGGCAGGAACCGGTTTCATTTTGAGGTTTCACTCTGTTTTCTCCTATAGGGATACATGTATTTGGAACTCTAAATCCAACACGGTTTGTGCTAGCTCTTTGAAACTTGACACAATAAAGCAGTTTCAAGTTCTATCTCTATGGTTTGTTTGCTGTTGATGTAGCCCTAAGCAGAGACTGGCGAGAATCACTTTCATGGAAAGGGCCTGCCAAGCTTCCAAAGAACTACGAGTTGCCTGAAATCTCAGCAAACACTTTTTCACCCAATCTTGATGATACTTTCAGGAAATGATCAGTACACCAAACCCACTTGGCTCGCCAAATTTCGTTCTTCTAGGTTAAACCGTTCCTTGGCAGTAACCGGTTTCATTTTGAGGTTTCACTCTGTTTTCTCCTATAGGGATACATGTATTTGGAACTCTAAATCCAACACGGTTTGTGCTAGCTCTTTGAAACTTGACACAATAAAGCAGTTTCATGTTCTATCTCTATGGTTTGTTTGCTGTTGATGTAGCCCTAAGCAGAGACTGGCGAGAATCACTTTCATGGAAAGGGCCTGCCAAGCTTCCAAAGAACTACGAGTTGCCTGAAATCTCAGCAAACACTTTTTCACCCAATCTTGATGATACTTTCAGGTAATGATCAGTACACCAAGCCCACTTGGCTCGCCAAATTTCGTTCTTCTAGGTTAAACCGTTCCTTGGCAGGAACCGGTTTCATTTTGAGGTTTCACTCTGTTTTCTCCTATAGGGATACATGTATTTGGAACTCTAAATCCAACACGGTTTGTGCTAGCTCTTTGAAACTTGACACAATAAAGCAGTTTCAAGTTCTATCTCTATGGTTTGTTTGCTGTTGATGTAGCGCTAAGCAGAGACTGGCGAGAATCACTTTCATGGAAAGGGCCTGCCAAGCTTCCAAAGAACTACGAGTTGCCTGAAATCTCAGCAAACACTTTTTCACCCAATCTTGATGATACTTTCAGGAAATGATCAGTACACCAAACCCACTTGGCTCGCCAAATTTCGTTCTTCTAGGTTAAACCGTTCCTTGGCAGTAACCGGTTTCATTTTGAGGTTTCACTCTGTTTTCTCCTATAGGGATACATGTATTTGGAACTCTAAATCAAACACGGTTTGTGCTAGCTCTTTGAAACTTGACACAATAAAGCAGTTTCAAGTTCTATCTCTATGGTTTGTTTGCTGTTGATGTAGCCCTAAGCAGAGACTGGCGAGAATCACTTTCATGGAAAGGGCCTGCCAAGCTTCCAAAAAACTACAAGTTGCCTGAAATCTCAGCAAACACTTTTTCACCCAATCTTGATGATACTTTCAGGTAATGATCAGTACACCAAGCCCACTTGGCTCGCTAAATTTCTTTCTTCTAGGTTAAACCGTTCGTTCGCAGTAACCAGTTTCATTTTGAGGTTTCAGTCTGTTTTCTCCTATATGGATACATGTATTTGGAACTCTAAATCAAACACGGTTTGTGCTAGCTCTTTGAAACTTGACACAATAAAGCAGTTTCAAGTTCTATGTCTATGGTTTGTTTGCTGTTGATGTAGCCTTAAGCAGAGACTGGCGAGAATCACTTTCATGGAAAGGGCCTGCCAAGCCTTCCAAAGAACTACGAGTTGCCTGAAATCTCAGCAAACACTTTTTCACCCAATCTTGATGATACTTTCAGGTTATGATCAGTACACCAAGCCCACTTGGCTGGCCAAATTTCGTTCTTCTAGGTTAAACCGTTCCTTGGCAGGAACCGGTTTCATTTTGAGGTTTCACTCTGTTTTCTCCTATAGGGATACATGTATTTGGAACTCTAAATCCAACACGGTTTGTGCTAGCTCTTTGAAACTTGACACAATAAAGCAGTTTCAAGTTCTATCTCTATGGTTTGTTAGCTGTTGATGTAGCCCAAAGCAGAGACTGGCGAGAATCACTTTCATGGAAAGGGCCTGCCAAGCTTCCAGAAAACTACGAGTTGCCTGAAATCTCAGCAAACACTTTTTCACCCAATCTTGATGATACTTTCAGGTAATGATCAGTACACCAAGCCCACTTGGCTCGCCAAATTTCGTTCTTCTAGGTTAAACCGTTCCTTGGCAGTAACCGGTTTCATTTTGAGGTTTCACTCTGTTTTCTCCTATAGGGATACATGTATTTGGAACTCTAAATCCAACACGGTTTGTGCTAGCTCTTTGAAACTTGACACAATAAAGCAGTTTCAAGTTCTATCTCTATGGTTTGTTTGCTGTTGATGTAGCCCTAAGCAGAGACTGGCGAGAATCACTTTCATGGAAAGGGCCTGCCAAGCTTCCAAAGAACTACGAGTTGCCTGAAATCTCAGCAAACACTTTTTCACCCAATCTTGATGATACTTTCAGGTAATGATCAGTACACCAAGCCCACTTGGCTCGCCAAATTTCGTTCTTCTAGGTTAAACCGTTCGTTGGCAGTAACCGGTTTCATTTTGAGGTTTCACTCTGTTTTCTCCTATAGGGATACATGTATTTGGAACTCTAAATCCAACACGGTTTGTGCTAGCTCTTTGAAACTTGACACAATAAAGCAGTTTCAAGTTCTATCTCTATGGTTTGTTTGCTGTTGATGTAGCCCTAAGCAGAGACTGGCGAGAATCACTTTCATGGAAAGGGCCTGCCAAGCTTCCAAAAAACTACGAGTTGCCTGAAATCTCAGCAAACACTTTTTCACCCAATCTTGATGATACTTTCAGGTAATGATCAGTACACCAAGCCCACTTGGCTCGCCAAATTTCGTTCTTCTAGGTTAAACCGTTCCTTGGCAGGAACCGGTTTCATTTTGAGGTTTCACTCTGTTTTCTCCTATAGGGATACATGTATTTGGAACTCTAAATCCAACACGGTTTGTGCTAGCTCTTTGAAACTTGACACAATAAAGCAGTTTCAAGTTCTATCTCTATGGTTTGTTTGCTGTTGATGTAGCGCTAAGCAGAGACTGGCGAGAATCACTTTCATGGAAAGGGCCTGCCAAGCTTCCAAAGAACTACGAGTTGCCTGAAATCTCAGCAAACACTTTTTCACCCAATCTTGATGATACTTTCAGGAAATGATCAGTACACCAAACCCACTTGGCTCGCCAAATTTCGTTCTTCTAGGTTAAACCGTCCTTGGCAGTAACCGGTTTCATTTTGAGGTTTCACTCTGTTTTCTCCTATAGGGATACATGTATTTGGAACTCTAAATCAAACACGGTTTGTGCTAGCTCTTTGAAACTTGACACAATAAAGCAGTTTCAAGTTCTATCTCTATGGTTTGTTTGCTGTTGATGTAGCCCTAAGCAGAGACTGGCGAGAATCACTTTCATGGAAAGGGCCTGCCAAGCTTCCAAAAAACTACAAGTTGCCTGAAATCTCAGCAAACACTTTTTCACCCAATCTTGATGATACTTTCAGGTAATGATCAGTACACCAAGCCCACTTGGCTCGCTAAATTTCTTTCTTCTAGGTTAAACCGTTCGTTCGCAGTAACCAGTTTCATTTTGAGGTTTCAGTCTGTTTTCTCCTATATGGATACATGTATTTGGAACTCTAAATCAAACACGGTTTGTGCTAGCTCTTTGAAACTTGACACAATAAAGCAGTTTCAAGTTCTATGTCTATGGTTTGTTTGCTGTTGATGTAGCCTTAAGCAGAGACTGGCGAGAATCACTTTCATGGAAAGGGCCTGCCAAGCTTCCAAAGAACTACGAGTTGCCTGAAATCTCAGCAAACACTTTTTCACCCAATCTTGATGATACTTTCAGGTTATGATCAGTACACCAAGCCCACTTGGCTGGCCAAATTTCGTTCTTCTAGGTTAAACCGTTCCTTGGCAGGAACCGGTTTCATTTTGAGGTTTCACTCTGTTTTCTCCTATAGGGATACATGTATTTGGAACTCTAAATCCAACACGGTTTGTGCTAGCTCTTTGAAACTTGACACAATAAAGCAGTTTCAAGTTCTATCTCTATGGTTTGTTAGCTGTTGATGTAGCCCAAAGCAGAGACTGGCGAGAATCACTTTCATGGAAAGGGCCTGCCAAGCTTCCAGAAAACTACGAGTTGCCTGAAATCTCAGCAAACACTTTTTCACCCAATCTTGATGATACTTTCAGGTAATGATCAGTACACCAAGCCCACTTGGCTCGCCAAATTTCGTTCTTCTAGGTTAAACCGTTCCTTGGCAGTAACCGGTTTCATTTTGAGGTTTCACTCTGTTTTCTCCTATAGGGATACATGTATTTGGAACTCTAAATCCAACACGGTTTGTGCTAGCTCTTTGAAACTTGACACAATAAAGCAGTTTCAAGTTCTATCTCTATGGTTTGTTTGCTGTTGATGTAGCCCTAAGCAGAGACTGGCGAGAATCACTTTCATGGAAAGGGCCTGCCAAGCTTCCAAAGAACTACGAGTTGCCTGAAATCTCAGCAAACACTTTTTCACCAATCTTGATGATACTTTCAGGTAATGATCAGTACACCAAGCCCACTTGGCTCGCCAAATTTCGTTCTTCTAGGTTAAACCGTTCGTTGGCAGTAACCGGTTTCATTTTGAGGTTTCACTCTGTTTTCTCCTATAGGGATACATGTATTTGGAACTCTAAATCCAACACGGTTTGTGCTAGCTCTTTGAAACTTGACACAATAAAGCAGTTTCAAGTTCTATCTCTATGGTTTGTTTGCTGTTGATGTAGCCCTAAGCAGAGACTGGCGAGAATCACTTTCATGGAAAGGGCCTGCCAAGCTTCCAAAAAACTACGAGTTGCCTGAAATCTCAGCAAACACTTTTTCACCCAATCTTGATGATACTTTCAGGTAATGATCAGTACACCAAGCCCACTTGGCTCGCCAAATTTCGTTCTTCTAGGTTAAACCGTTCCTTGGCAGGAACCGGTTTCATTTTGAGGTTTCACTCTGTTTTCTCCTATAGGGATACATGTATTTGGAACTCTAAATCCAACACGGTTTGTGCTAGCTCTTTGAAACTTGACACACTAAAGCAGTTTCAAGTTCTATCTCTATGGTTTGTTTGCTGTTGATGTAGCCCTAAGCAGAGACTGGCGAGAATCACTTTCATGGAAAGGGCCTGCCAAGCTTCCTAAGAACTACGAGTTGCCTGAAATCTCAGCAAACACTTTTTCCCCCAATCTTGATGATACTTTCAGGTAATTATCAGGACACCAAACCCACTTGGCTCGCCAAATTTCGTTCTTCTAGGTTAAACCGTTCCTTGGCAGTAACCGGTTTCATTTTGAGGTTTCACTCTGTTTTCTCCTATAGGGATACATGTATTTGGAACTCTAAATCAAACACGGTTTGTGCTAGCTCTTTGAAACTTGACACAATAAAGCAGTTTCAAGTTCTATCTCTATGGTTTGTTTGCTGTTGATGTAGCCCTAAGCAGAGACTGGCGAGAATCACTTTCATGGAAAGGGCCTGCCAAGCTTCCAAAAACTACAAGTTGCCTGAAATCTCAGCAAACACTTTTTCACCCAATCTTGATGATACTTTCAGGTAATGATCAGTACACCAAGCCCACTTGGCTCGCTAAATTTCTTTCTTCTAGGTTAAACCGTTCGTTCGCAGTAACCAGTTTCATTTTGAGGTTTCAGTCTGTTTTCTCCTATATGGATACATGTATTTGGAACTCTAAATCAAACACGGTTTGTGCTAGCTCTTTGAAACTTGACACAATAAAGCAGTTTCAAGTTCTATGTCTATGGTTTGTTTGCTGTTGATGTAGCCTTAAGCAGAGACTGGCGAGAATCACTTTCATGGAAAGGGCCTGCCAAGCTTCCAAAGAACTACGAGTTGCCTGAAATCTCAGCAAACACTTTTTCACCCAATCTTGATGATACTTTCAGGTTATGATCAGTACACCAAGCCCACTTGGCTGGCCAAATTTCGTTCTTCTAGGTTAAACCGTTCCTTGGCAGGAACCGGTTTCATTTTGAGGTTTCACTCTGTTTTCTCCTATAGGGATACATGTATTTGGAACTCTAAATCCAACACGGTTTGTGCTAGCTCTTTGAAACTTGACACAATAAAGCAGTTTCAAGTTCTATCTCTATGGTTTGTTAGCTGTTGATGTAGCCCAAAGCAGAGACTGGCGAGAATCACTTTCATGGAAAGGGCCTGCCAAGCTTCCAGAAAACTACGAGTTGCCTGAAATCTCAGCAAACACTTTTTCACCCAATCTTGATGATACTTTCAGGTAATGATCAGTACACCAAGCCCACTTGGCTCGCCAAATTTCGTTCTTCTAGGTTAAACCGTTCCTTGGCAGTAACCGGTTTCATTTTGAGGTTTCACTCTGTTTTCTCCTATAGGGATACATGTATTTGGAACTCTAAATCCAACACGGTTTGTGCTAGCTCTTTGAAACTTGACACAATAAAGCAGTTTCAAGTTCTATCTCTATGGTTTGTTTGCTGTTGATGTAGCCCTAAGCAGAGACTGGCGAGAATCACTTTCATGGAAGGGCCTGCCAAGCTTCCAAAGAACTACGAGTTGCCTGAAATCTCAGCAAACACTTTTCACCCAATCTTGATGATACTTTCAGGTAATGATCAGTACACCAAGCCCACTTGGCTCGCCAAATTTCGTTCTTCTAGGTTAAACCGTTCGTTGGCAGTAACCGGTTTCATTTGAGGTTTCACTCTGTTTTCTCCTATAGGGATACATGTATTTGGAACTCTAAATCCAACACGGTTTGTGCTAGCTCTTTGAAACTTGACACAATAAAGCAGTTTCAAGTTCTATCTCTATGGTTTGTTTGCTGTTGATGTAGCCCTAAGCAGAGACTGGCGAGAATCACTTTCATGGAAAGGGCCTGCCAAGCTTCCAAAAACTACGAGTTGCCTGAAATCTCAGCAAACACTTTTTCACCCAATCTTGATGATACTTTCAGGTAATGATCAGTACACCAAGCCCACTTGGCTCGCCAAATTTCGTTCTTCTAGGTTAAACCGTTCCTTGGCAGGAACCGGTTTCATTTTGAGGTTTCACTCTGTTTTCTCCTATAGGGATACATGTATTTGGAACTCTAAATCCAACACGGTTTGTGCTAGCTCTTTGAAACTTGACACAATAAAGCAGTTTCAAGTTCTATCTCTATGGTTTGTTTGCTGTTGATGTAGCCCTAAGCAGAGACTGGCGAGAATCACTTTCATGGAAAGGGCCTGCCAAGCTTCCTAAGAACTACGAGTTGCCTGAAATCTCAGCAAACACTTTTTCCCCAATCTTGATGATACTTTCAGGTAATTATCAGGACACCAAACCCACTTGGCTCGCCAAATTTCGTTCTTCTAGGTTAAACCGTTCCTTGGCAGTAACCGGTTTCATTTTGAGGTTTCACTCTGTTTTCTCCTATAGGGATACATGTATTTGGAACTCTAAATCAAACACGGTTTGTGCTAGCTCTTTGAAACTTGACACAATAAAGCAGTTTCAAGTTCTATCTCTATGGTTTGTTTGCTGTTGATGTAGCCCTAAGCAGAGACTGGCGAGAATCACTTTCATGGAAAGGGCCTGCCAAGCTTCCAAAAAACTACAAGTTGCCTGAAATCTCAGCAAACACTTTTTCACCCAATCTTGATGATACTTTCAGGTAATGATCAGTACACCAAGCCCACTTGGCTCGCCAAATTTCGTTCTTCTAGGTTAAACCGTTCCTTGGCAGTAACCGGTTTCATTTTGAGGTTTCACTCTGTTTTCTCCTATAGGATACATGTATTTGGAACTCTAAATCCAACACGGTTGTGCTAGCTCTTTGAAACTTGACACAATAAAGCAGTTTCAAGTTCTATCTCTATGGTTTGTTTGCTGTTG